>NC_142067.1:120198719-120443719 GCF_059756535.1 Pantherophis guttatus | reverse complement strand
AGAGGGCAGGTTTTTTATTTCTTTTTCAGCAACAAGCCCTTCTAAATTCAACAGAACTTACTTGCAGGTAAGCATCTAAAGAGGTATACTAAAAAGGAAACCCATTAAAAGCTGTCACTTTCTTTGAAACAATCATTTATAAGGTTTTATGAGATGTCATTCCTTTTTTACTTGCCCTTGATCATTTGTCCAGTCCAAATTATCGTTTTTCAAAGTTTCTTTTTTTTAGAACCCTTTCCCATAGGAACTGATTTTTACACAGATAGAATCAGAGGAGAAACTCCTACAGTAGTTATCTGAGCTGAGATGGAAGATCATCAAGGTAGACTTCTTCATAGCATTCCTAACGCTGATTGCTGTTCTTAGAAACCTTTTCATAAAGACTATTTTGTTCAGTACTTTCTTAGAAACATACCATTTGGTTGGAAGATTCTGACCCCTTAAACCTCAGAGATCTTTAAGGCATTCATTTCATCCTATTACATGCCCCACAGGGGTGAAATGCTCTGAAATCTGCTCCCGGTTGGCTTCGCTACCGGTTTGCTGTGCGTACGTATGCGTGGTGTGTGGCAAATGCATGCTTTGTGCATGTATGCACAGTGCACGACAAATACATGTGTCACATGCAAGTGCACTGCAGGCGCTACCGTGCAGCATTAAAAAAGAAGGATTAAGAAGCCTTTTCTAAGGTAAGTAGAACAGTGAGGGGGGAACAGCTGTGCCGCGTGATTTAGGTTGGCTAGAAAGCAGAATTTCTTGCTTTCTAGCGAATATAAATCACGCGGCACAGCTGATCATCGGAAATACCAGTTCGTCCGAACAGGTAGCATTTTTTTACTACTGGTTCGCCTTAACAGTAGCATTTTTTTTCTACCGATTTGCCTGAACCGATCCGAACTGGTAGCATTTCAGCTACCAATTGAAGTCTACCCTTGTCCAACTTTTGGAAGTTTGAAGCACTCTAAACTTATTATATTTAGCTTCAAGCAGATCTAGGTGACATACGTAGTCTTCCTATAGATTTTTTTTATATGTTTAGATTTTTATTAGTTTATAATATAAAATACAAAACAAAATAGTGTGAAAATAAGGAAGAGAGAAGAGAAGGGAAAAGTGTAGGACAACGAAAAAGAAAAAAGAAAGAAAGACTTCCAACTCCTTTTGCTGCAGTAGAATAAGATAATAGCATCAAACCTCAACTTTTTACTTATACATCATAATATAAACTGGCCATTTCTGTAACAACAAACCTATCTAATTGGCCAAACCCAAAATCAAAGTTTCATTTTTTTCTCCACCTCAAGCAGAAAGTCAAGAAACAGTTTCCAAGTAGAAAGAAAAGACATTGTGTTTTTTTTCTTTAATCAAATCAGTTAATTTAGCCATCTCTGCTAACTCCAACTTTTGCAACCATTTGTCCATTGTGGGAATCAAAGTATCCTTCCATTTTTTTGTGCCTAGAGCAATCTTGCTGCCATCAACATATATAACATCAAATTTCCATTCTCCCCCCCCCCCTCCAAGTCTTTTTCCATTAAACCCAGAAGAAAAGTTCCTGGTTTTATCTTTATATTCACTTTGAGAATCTTCTGTATTAAGATGTGAATCCTACTCCAATATTTCTTTGCTTTGTCACATGTGCATCATAAATGATAAATGCTCCCTTCTTTAAATTTGCATTTCTAACATTCAGTTGAAATACCCTTACACATTCTTGACAACTTATCTAGTGTTAAATACCAACAATACATCGTCTTATAAAAAATTTCCTTTTAAATTATAATTTAGTGTCGAATTTATATCTGTCATCCTCATGTTCTCCCATTGTTCAAGCATTATATTATATTCCAACATAATCTTCTCATAGATTTTCAACCATCATGTGAAGATGATTGAAATGAGAACAAAAGAGAAGAATTGGCCCAGATTTAATGCTTCTTGAACTTAGGTTTCCTGGCTGCTCATTACTATCACATTCCAGTAAAAATGTGCCTTTTTAAATCCTCAGCAGAACTACGGCTTTATTTTCCAAAAAAATATTAGGAAGGAGTCCAATATTTATTGATACTGTGATCTTAAACCTTCATATTTTGTTCGTATTTTTCTTCATGCTATTGCATTGATTATACATTTAAACATTTTAAATATTTCATTCTTTTGGCAAATTGCATATAGAACATGACAGCATATTCTATATTTAAGACCTGTGGTGGCACAGTGGTTACAATGCAGTACTGCAGGCTACTTCTGGTGACTGCTGCCTGCAATTTGGCAGTTCGAATCTCACCAGGCTCAAGGTTGACTCAGCCTTCCATCCTTCTGAGGTGGGTAAAATGAGGACCCAGATTGTTGGGGGCAATTGTTCTGCCCCAGCTACGGATCCCAAAGAACACAGCACACACAAACTCTGAACAAAACTTAGTTTACTCAAATAACGCAGTTTTAGCAAATGCTGGCTGTTAATAAGCGTTCTTAACAGCCTGCCAGAAATTCCACAGATAAGATAGTCAGAGTCTTACTGGAGTTGGCAGAAAGCCCAAAAGCAAGGTTGCAGAGAAATCCCAATGCGATGATTAGCGAACTAAAGTTGTTTCCTGCAGCTTGTTGCAAGCTGCGTTCTTTCTTAAATAGGCTAAGGGCGTGGCCAATTAGCCCCAAGCCTTACTCTTGAGGAGATCTCCTCCTGAGGAACCACTCCTGCCTTTTGGCAGCTCTGCATGCTTGTGCATTGAGAAGAGGCTCCTCCTCTTCATCCTCTTCACTTAAAGGAGCCTCTGGAGGTTCTGAAGGCCCTGGCTGAATCCCTGCCTCTGGCACCACATCTTCTTCAGCCTCCTTGCTGTCCGACTCGAGCACCAGCTGCACAGGCTGCTGGTGCAGCACCACACCAGCCTCCTCATCGTTGGAATCAGCAACAATCCGCATATGGCAGGCCATAACAACAATATGCTGATTTCTGTGAACCACTTAGAGTGGGCCCTGTGAAGCAGTATATAAGTCTAAGTGCTATTGCTACTGCACATATAGACATGTGTCTTTTTAGTTCCTGAATAGTATAGTTGGGTGGAGGCAGTGGAGTGTTCTAAAGAGCAAAATCTGTCTTCATTTGCTGAAATGTCTCCTTTCTGCATGGAAAAGCAAAAGCAAATGCCTAGGTTTCCACCCAGCATCTGAACATTGTACATCCCTGCCGCTTCCAACTTTGGAGTTTCATTGTTTAGCACAAACAGCAGCTTGCAAGATTTTGCAAGCTGGTACAACATGGCTGAGTACGAAAAGGGCACTGCGTTATAGTGGCTGAACTGATAACGCATGTCGACAGTGCAAAGTGTCGTGATTTACTCTAATGAGAACACTTAATGTTGCTCAAACTCACTTATCATAGACCTACAGGCTCTATTTCATTAGCATTTTTCATTTTCACCCTGTTGTTTAGCTTAATCCAAGCAAGCACAAAAAGTTCATATGTGTATTCCTGCCCTTTCTCCCGCTCTCTGGCTTCCTTTCATCACTTAGGAGTTGAAAAATCCAAAACTAATTTATTTTACTCATCCTGGTTGGCTTGATTCCAAATTTAGTTGTAGCGTGTGTTTAGCCCCTTCTCAAACATCATCCAGGGATGCTGAAAGCAAAACAAAAATACTGGAATTGCTTATAATGTCTCACATACAAAACCTATCTAGAATCATACTATACACAGCAAAGAGTGGGGTCTTCTATCCATGATTGCAAGGGGAATAGGCAGCTTTGGGTCCTGTGTTTTGAATTACAATTCCCAAATCTCTTCCCTTTGATGAAGAAGGCAAGAGCTGATGTGAATTGAAGTTCAAAACTTCTGGTGGCCATCAAGTTAACTATCCATGGTTTCCCTTCCAATTTTTACAGGAAATCCAAAATATTCTTCTGCCTTGATAAATGCAGTAGTGGCCAAAATTGTGAAAATCTTTTGGGGAAAGTGTATTTTTGAGATTTGATGGTTAATAACATCACTTTTTTTTTTTTTGGAGTTTCAAGATAATCATATTCCACTGCTGGAATGCCCTGGGAATAGCCCAGACCTTAACCCAATTGGAAATCTATGGAGCCAACCAGGGGTGGGTTCTACTTACCTTTACTACTGGTTTGCAATGGGGCCGCGCGCGCATGCAAAGTGAGAAGTGTTCTGATGACATTGGGGTCAGTGGGTGGAGCCTCCCTCCAGTTTTACTACCACTGGAGCCGACTAAAGAAACTTGTTAGTCAGAAGCGACCCAGCAATAAAACTCAGTTAATAGAAGCAATCATTCAATCTTGGTTTCACATTAGAACAGCTGCAGAACTCAAAGACTTGGTTCACTCCATGGGAAGATGTTGTAAGGCCGTAATTCATGCTAAAGGTTACCCAATTAAGTATTAACTGACATGGTGATAATTTTTGCATATCTCGTTTTTTCTACGTGTTTCACTTTTCTTTTTTATACTGTAACTGCTATTCTAATAGCAAATCCTTCATACTATTTATTGCATTACATTCTTGATTAAATTATCTTTCCATTGATATATAATTTTATGGTACTACTAAAAAAAAAGTGGTGTTATTAGTTTTAGAAATACATTTTTCCCAAAAGGTTTCCACAATTTTGGCCACTATTGTAGACCTAGAACAGAAGCAGAGAGCAGAAGTTGTTGAGTTACATCTCTAATTGCCTATGATGGCTGAAGCTTCTGGAATTTACTGTATAGTTCAACAATTCCTGAAAGGATAAAGGTTGTCCATCCTTCGAACAATTAAAGACTTATTGAATATCACGTCAGTTGGCAGTTCCTACCTTTTTTTTTTTCCTAAAATGAAAGTTGTACTTATTTGCTTCCCAAATTATGCACAATATCTCTTGATTCTGGTTCTTTGATGCAAAATCTGTTTTTCAAAGAGATCTCATATAGTGAGTTCTTACCCATTTTTTTTTTTATCCTATAACTACACCATAATATTTAGGGCAGCGATGATATCTGCAGTTTTTTGAGACTTTTCCCAAAAGTGTTTTTTTCAAAAGGCAACTGAACTTTGTTTGTTTGTTTGTTTGTTTGTTTTTTCTTGTAGATGTTGTCAGGCCTGGAAGCCATATTTTGCTTTCGGCCTTCAGCCCTGCCACATTTCCTACTGTGGGAAATTGGGAGGGGGGATTGTATGGAGCATGGGTGTTATAACATAAATTGTTTCAACTTCTACCCTCAAAACAACACTATAGGGCACTGCACACCAGAACAACAAGACACAAGGACAACTTTTCCCCAATGCCATCTCTCTGCTTAACAACTAATTCCCACAACACTGTCAAATAATTTACTAAGACTGTATTACTATTATTCTTCTCTTCCTTACTAGTATCTATCTCTTCCCACTTATTACTATAACCTTGTTGCTTGTATCTTTCAATTTATATTGTTTTTATTTGTTTCCTAGTACGATTTGATAGCTCATTAGTAACCTTTACTATCACTAAGTGTCGTATCTTTTTATTCTTGATGAATGTATTTTATTCTCCTTATGTAAGAATAAAAGCATATACACCAAAGACAAATTCCTTGTGTGTCCAATCACACTTGGCCAATAAAGAATTCTATTCTATTCTATTCTATTCTATTCTATTCTATTCTATTCTATTCTATTCTATTCTATTCTATTCTATTCTATTCTATTCTATTCTGTCATAATAACATTCCTTTCTCAGAGAGTCAAGGACATCTTGCCCTGCACCTGGAGGGCTGGAACTGAGAGGCATCTCCAAGTGGGACAGTGCTTTGATTGGACCATGTGATGGACATGTGGGTGTTGGGCAGGGACTTGGACTTTCTTTTGGATGGGGAAAACCTGGAAGCTTTCAGATTCGTGTTTTCCCAGATTTGCCAATATGACATCTCTAATAAAATGGAACTTTGAGGAACTTCAAGCTTCAGAGTTTTCTTTTGTTGGGGGTGTTACTTGGAATCCTGACAGAAGTTTTGTTTCTCATCCAAGTAGTTTCTTCAGTTCTTTATCTGACAAAGAACTGAAGAAGCTTCTTGGATAAGAAGCGAAACGTCTACAAGCAGAAACCAAGTCTAGTTGCGTTTTGAAAAAATCACCTTTGGGACATCCGTGACCTGGATGACTGACAATTTCCATAGACACTTGAACCTTTTCTTAGAAACTTACTAAACAGCAGGAAACTTATGTAAAGTCAGAGATATTTAAGAGGTTTCATCCTATACCTTCCCCAATGCCTAAGTGAAGTCCATTCTTGACTGTTGTGGAAGCTGAAACCCTCTAAATGCCTTGGAAAGCTTGGTGTGGCCCTGACCTTCACCTGCTAAGCAACTTAAAATGATCTACTGCCTGATTGAGATACCCCAAGTGATTAAACATTGAAGAGTTGCCATCCATCTCTGCTGTAAAAGAATAGTCAGCTTTTTTTCCTTCTCAGAATAAATACCCAACCTTTTTTATCAGCATTTAACAAAATTTCCTCACTATGTCATAAAGTACTTTAGATGGATTTTTCCCGTAATGATATAAAGCTCACTTTTTTTTACTTTAGAAGCTGGGAGTTTGGGCATTTTGAATTGTAAATGATATCTTTGTACCATAGATTAAATATATTTTTGCAACCACTTTATTTCAAAGGTATCTATTTTACTACTGCGGTCCAAGGATGGAACATAAAAATGGCAAATTACCCAGCAGCAAATGCCATGTAAGATAGAATGGGCAAAGCCAATTAAGAAAAGTGCAAACATAAATTAAACTGTACCCTCGGTTAAGCTTTTCAGATTCATGGTGTTTTCATGATGGATTTGTGTTAGCTTCCTTTTCCCCCGCCTGCATTTCTGTATGATACCCAATGCCTGCCAGTAGTGGGGAATTTTTTATTTTAATTTATTTATTTATTTATTTATTTATTTATTTATTTATTTATTTATTTATTTGTCAAACGTGTATAAGATTACAGATATAAGTATAGACATGATTATGAATACAGGATAAGGATACAAATAAATGGGGACAGTAGGACAGGGACGGTAGGCATGCTGGCGTGCTTATACATGCCCTTACAGACCTCTTAGGAATGGGGTGAGGTCAATATTAGACAGACTAAGGTTAAAGTTTTGGGGGTTTGGGAAAGTAACCACAGTCAGCTAGTGCACTCCAGGCATTGACTACTCTGTTACTGAAGTCGTATTTTCTGCAATTGAGTTTGGAGCAGTTCACTTTAAGTTTGTATCTATTGTGTGCTCTTGTATGTTGTGGTTGAACCTGAAGTAGTCATTGACAGGTAGGACATTGTAGCAGATAATTTTGTGTACTATGCTTAAGTCAGACCAAAGGCGGCATAGTTCTAAATTGTCTAATCGCAAAATTTCAAGCCTGGTGGCATACAGTATTCTGTTGTGAGCAGAGGAGTGGAGGACTCTTCTCGTGAAATACCTCTGGACTCACTCAATTGTATTAATGTCTGATATACAGTGCGGGTTCCAGGCAGATGAGCTGTATTCGAGTATTGGTCTAGCAAAGGTTTTGTATGCCCTAGTTTGCAGTATAATATTACGGGAGAAAAAGCTTCATAAGATTAAGTTAACAACTCTTAATGCCTTTTTGGCAACACTGTTACAGTGAGCTCTGGCACTTAGATCATTTGAGATGAGTACTCTGAGGTCCTTGACAGAATGAGGGTCGTCTACAAGGTCGTATCCACCCAGCTTGTATTTGATGTTCTGATTTTTATTTTTATTTTTTGCCAATGTATAAGACATTGCATTTGTTGGTTGATATTTGGAGTTGCCAATTGTTTGACCATTCTGACACATCATCAAGGTCTCTTTGTAGAATGCAGGAAATTGAGGGAAAAAAAACTTTATTAGGACAACCCAGAGATAGTATGAAGTTAGGTGGTCTTAAAAAAATCGATAATAAATAAACAAGTATCTTTAAAAACAAAAAAGTTGTGAGAAGCCCTGATCCAAATTGTAGATATATTAGTTCCTTAACTCTTCCCAAAACTTTAGGTTGCGCTCTTTGATCTTCACCAAAGTTTTGGTTTGGTACAGCAACCAAACAGGACAGGTACAGACTAGCAAAAGGAACAATTGCAACCAGACTGCCTTCCATTGAAGACCCGTATACTGCACGAGTCAGAAAGAGGGCTGAGAATATATCTAGAGACCCTTCACATCCTGGGCATCAAGTGTTTCAATTCCTTTGCTCGGGATCTCACTACAGACCATTGCATGCAAAACAACTAGACACAAAGTCTAGTTGTTTTTTCCCCCATGCAATTGCTCTCCAATACCTAATTCCCACAGCATTGTCTTATCTCTAAGGATATTTATACAATAGTAGGGCCGTATTACTATTAATCTTTTCTACTACCTTCTTCTATTGGTATCTTACGGTTATTGACGAATGTATCTTTTTTTTATCTACACTGAGAGCGTATGCACCAAGACAAATTCCTTGTGTGTCCAATCACACTTGGCAAATAAAAAATTCTATTCTATTCTATTCTATTCTATTCTATTCTATTCTATTCTATTCTATTCTATTCTATTCTATTCTATTCTATTCTATTCTATTCTATTCTATTCTTACTTTGTTATTTGTATGTACACTGACAGCCTGTGCATTAGAGACAAATTCTTTGTGTGTGCAATCATTCTTGGCCAATAAAGACTTCTCCTCTCCTCTCCTCTCCTCTCCTCTCCTCTCCTCTCCTCTCCTC
The DNA here is from genome assembly GCF_059756535.1 of Pantherophis guttatus. NCBI lineage: Eukaryota > Metazoa > Chordata > Lepidosauria > Squamata > Colubridae > Pantherophis > Pantherophis guttatus. The sequence continues at coordinate 120,434,984 of NC_142067.1, read as the reverse complement.
TCCTCTCCTCTCCTCTCCTCTCCTCTCCTCTCCTCTCCTCTCCTCTCCTCTCCTCTTCACTGAATATATTAGTCATGGAGCCTCCTAGCTGGGCTAGGAGGCTCCTAGCCTTTGAAGACTCCTAGCCTTTGAAGACTCTAGGAGGCTCCTAGCCTTTGAAGACTCTTCACATTGCCTTGATTCAGTCTAGAGATTTCCAATCTGGGTTGCAGGTGGCCTGTCTTGCACAAATGTGCTGTGCAATATATTCTAAGTTTTAAATTATTCAACTTTATATAATGACAAAGTATGGAAACTAAAATGAAATTTGGTTAAAGTAGTTTTAATTTAGTTTTACATAAACTGTAAAAAGTTAATGGATTGTTTACGTGCCATCAAGTTGGTGTTGACTCTTAATGACTACTTAGATATTTTGCAGTTGTTAGGGTAGGGAAAACAAATATTCTTTGCATCGGTTGTGTATATGTATATTCAGAAATAAGTCATATTAAATCTAATAAGAGGTCTTTACAGGTAATTAGTTATGGAAGTACAACGGGGTGAAATCCAGCCAGTTCTGACAGGTTCTGGAGAACCGATAGCGGAAATTTTGAGTAGTTTGAAGAACCGGCAAATACCACCTCTGGCTGGCCCTAGAGTGGGGTGGGAATGGAGATTTTGCAGTATCCTTCTCCTTCCTCTTCCACACCCACTAAGCCACACCCACCAAGTCACACCACATCACACCCACCAAGCCACACTCACAGAACCAATAGTAAAAAAATTTGGATTTCACCACTGAATTACATCCTAAGTGTAAGATACCCAGTTTACAAAGTTAATGGCTATTTAAGACTTTTTTTAATCAATCTCTTTATCTGTAATTATATATATATATATATATATATATATATATATATATATATATATATATATATATATATATATATATATATATATATATATAATGAAAAAATATCAATAAGGCATAATTATTAGGTTTTCTCCACAGAAGGCCGACTATATAAAGCTAAAAACAAAAAGAAGAACAAATTGACTAATTCTTCAATCTTTACACTTCTGTCATTTTTGCTATGGCAACCCAGAAAAATAATTCGTGATATCAATTTCTGAAAACTGTTTCCAAGGAAAAAAGACATCTAGCAAAAATGAGCCAAAGATTTTTCAAAAGAGGATATGCTGTGGGTTTTTTTTTTTAAAAGTATTACAGTAGACCATCAAAACTGCAATATTAGTATTTTATTACCAGAAGCTGCATGAACTTTTCACATTACTTTAAGTTCTGTATCGTTCTTTTCAGGGGGGAGAAATCTAGTGCATTATTAATCTTCAGTATCAACTTAATGGTCTCCAAATTAAATCTCTTTTCAGATCTGTGTGCTATTAAAAGTCCACTATATACTTTAACAATGAAAGATGTTCTCCTAGACATTTTTACTTTGTGTAAAAGGGAAATGATAGACTGGCAAACAGTTCGATGGTTTGTATGATCTTCTAATGCAACCTGCAGTTCCCTCCCACTGACCTGACATACTTATTTCTTATCACTTATTCAAGCACATGGGATTATTCTTTTTAACTGAAAAAGGTACACTAGCAGTAATGACAATGGCAATTTGGAAGTGAGAATAAGATGTGGCAATAGCTGCCATCGTGTATTTAATTTCATTCCTCCTGTTCTGACCCAGCTGTAGGAGAAGCAACAAACAGACTCCTTGTCCTGAAAAACCCCTCTTTATTTACTTTTTGTGAATTAATTGCATTCACCCACCAAAAAATTCAGGCAAGAGTCCTTCAAAGAGTTAACGGCAGTAATAGACTTTATCAGTTCCTTGCGATAATTGCAAGGCCATGAGCTCCCAGCCAAAAGGCTGCAAATTTAAGTTCTGGCAAGCAGTCTCTGTGGCACGAAACACAATGAGCAAAATCTTCAGAAATACGAACTGTTGTCTCCTACGATAACCACTCCCCTTTCCTTCTATTTATTCCCCAGCCAGGGAGGGGCCATTCAACATCCACATGTGCTTTGCTTCCCAAGTCGACTCCTTGTCCTCCGTTGTTCACCTCTCCTAACTGCTCTGCATATACGTGCATCTGGAACAGGCCCCAGCTGTTCTTCCTCCTCACTCATATCAGCCTCCAAAGGCAGCTGCCTCTCTGATGGCTGGGAAATGTTGGATGGCCCTGGCTCTATCTCTGTGTCTGACACAGAACATCTATCAGAGCCTTCCCCAGACTCCAGAACTGGCCCAAGTTCCTCCCCAGCTCTGCTGGCAGCTGGTAGGCCACAACACCTCCTTCTGTCAGCTGTTTAGTTTTAACATCAGAGATGAGCAACTTGGAGTCTCTTCCGTCTTACTGGGACTACAACTCCCATCAGCTACATCAGCATGGCCAATGCCAAGAAACAGTGGGAATGCTAGTCCAAAATAGCTGAAGGACACCATGTTTTGGAAAGGAGATTTGGGACAAGGATCTTTGTATTATTGGTGTTGGGGCTCCTAGGCATCTTTGCATACAGATGTAGATTTTACACCTTCCTCCTTGCAAATGTTTCTGCCAAACACATAGATGCTTGGAAAAAGAAATTAACTGAGATGCACAACAATGAATATAGTGAAATATTCAAGTCATAATTGAACTGCTTACTTCTTATAGTATTTTTAGTTGTTCAGGAATAAAGATCTACATAATTTGCTAGACAAGGTTGTGGTCTAGGCCACGGAATTCCCAGCGCCATTTCTAAACTACTGTTAAAAACCAATCTTGGTTTATAGGAGGTCCACAGGAGGCCAAGTCAGCCATAAATTGTTTGCTTGTTGGTTTGTTTACTTCAATACAAAGTGTACATCACAAGCCAAGATTAAACTACTATATCTATTCTAAATAACTGTGTCTTCAGCACTCTTTTTTTCTGTATACATTTTTCACATACACTTTGTCAACTTTTAATAAACTTGTAATTTAGTCTAACAGATGCACTTTAATAAGAAAAGCATTTCATACATTGTGTTTTATTAATTAAGCAATATTTTATCTGGTTATGCATAACATGGCTTGCAGATAGAAAACACAACAAGCTTATTAGCTGTGTTTTACAGACACTACAATCCAGGAACATTACCTAAGAACCCAAAATAGATGTTTGTAAATATTGGGGTGTCTTTTCAGAAAATATGATTGCGTATCAATCTATGCAATCTCTCTCTGTCTCTCCATTAGCTGATGAAATAAACACTATATCTATCTGAGATGGCAAAAGTGATAAGGTATATCAAGATGGCTTATTCTGATGACTTCATTTTTTTCCAAATAATTAACTAATCAATACAGTACATTAGAAGTATTACCACTATGTTTACATAATATAGTTAAACGAGACAGATTAAAACAGAGTAGTTACATTTATACAAACTGATTAATTAATTTTGAGAATTCCTTGTGTGTCCAATCACACTTGGCCAATAAATCTACTCTATTCCATTCCATTCCATTCCATTCCATTCCATTCCATTCCATTCTCTGTTCTGTTCTGTTCTGTTCTATTCCGTTCCGTTCCGTTCCGTTCCGTTCCGTTTCATTCCATTCCATTCCATTCCATTCCCTGTTCTGTTCTGTTCTGTTCTGTTCCATTCCGTTCCATTCCATTTCATTCCCTGTTCTGTTCTGTTCTGTTCTGTTCAGTTCGGTTCTATTCCATTCCATTCCATTCCATTCCGTTCTCTGTTCTGTTCCATTCCATTCCGTTCCGTTCCGTTCTGTTCCATTTTGTTCCATTCCGTTCCATTCCATTCCATTCCATTCCATTCCATTCCATTCCCTGTTCTATTCTATTCTATTCTCTATTCTAATTTTGACAGTTTAGTGTAGCATATAAACCAAGATTAGGGAGTTGAATTATGTGTTAATGCATTATACACACTCAGAAAAATCCATTCATTTAGCAAGTTGTACATTCGAAAGGGCACTAGTAGCCATTGCATGAACATTTATCCCACCCACCCCAGCCCACCATTAATCTGAGAAGAAACTAACTTTCTCCTTCATCAATGAAAAATCAGGGAAAATTCTAATTGTCTACAGATAAATTTTGCATTTGAAAGCAAACAAACATGTTGGAATTTGTATACTCTCATTTTAACCTTTATTTTTTTTTCTTAATCAATTACATTAATCAGAACTCAGTAACATTTGTTTCTTGAATGTTTGTCTCCAGGTCTGATTACATTTGTAGAGTTCTAACACTAGGAGAGGATTTAATATTGTGATAAATTTCCACGGTCCATTACCTTTAGATTTGTATGATAGTAGAACCGAGATAGAATTGCACTGCAGATTATTTGTTCATAAATAGTAGACCTTCAACAATAGCAATAAATAAAACATAAATTTATTTGTAGACCTTTAAAGCATTTCTTTCTACATTATATTTTATAGCTATACTAGATTTAATCTGTTGAAGATTTTTATTATTTTGATGTTTGCACAATATTCAATAAGCTAACCAGGTAAAACCAGTTTAATGTCTCTGTTCCCAGTCATCTGGGATATTATCAAAATTCCAACTTTGAATACTTGGATAATGAGAAACAAGGTAATTATTTGATTGCAGCAGGATCTGCAATAATCTGAGGTAGCCCTGTATAAATAATAATAGCATATATTAAACTTTCAATGATGTCTGATTCTCAATGACTAAGATTAAAGCAATTCTGCGAGATTTTGCTTGATATTTTTATTTGATTAAATAAGAACAACAAGTAATGTACCAGAGATGTGTATATAATAATAAAATCTTTTCCCCCTTTTCAACAGTAAAATATATGAGCATCACTAGTTTCCAGAAGATAGGGTTATTTAGAATAGAATAGAATAGAATAGAATAGAATAGAATAGAATAGAATAGAATAGAATAGAATAGAATAGAATAGAATAGAACAGAACAGAACAGAACAGAACAGAACAGAATAGAATAGAATAGAAGAGTTGGAAGGGACCTTGTAAGTTATCTAGTCCAGGGTTGGGTTCTACTTACCTTTACTACCGGTTCACAATGGGGAAGCTTCCTGTTGACATCTGGGTTGGTGGGCGGAGCCTCCCGCCGGTTTTACTACCAGTTCTTGCGAACCAGTCCAAACCGGGGGCAACCCACCACTGGTCTAGTCCAACCCCCTGCTTAGGCAGGAAACCTTCCACATTTCCTCAAAAACCCCTACACATTTCCTCAAAACTATCTTCTAGATTTATTTGCTCCCGATCATAAAAAGTCTGCACTGTGCAATATAGAGAGCTTAATTTTCAATGAGATTTTGGTCTAACAACTGCCTTAACTGTATGAACATTATGCTCTGGTCTTGCAGTAGAGCATATTTGCAGCCAGTAGTAAGGCTGCTCTGGGTATTTTAAGAGTAATAGCATGTTAGCCTGGCAAAATGAAGTTGCCTTAAAGTGAAAATGTTGAACCTACAAACATTTTGGGCTCAGTATTTTTCCTTAGTTATTGTATGTTGGCACGATTGCCTCAAATCTTAACGCATTGTAAGCTGTCCTGAGTCTCCGGAGAAGGGCGGCATATAAATCAATTTTTTTAAAAAAATCCAAATTTTCTATTAAAGAGAAAAATGCTACAATTCTTTTTCCAGTGTGCATATTTTGGGAAGCTGATTGCTCAGAATTAACTGGAAGGTAAAAGGGAAGCCTGAGCTTCATAGAGAAAGCTTTTGATTATTACATTCCCTGCTAACATTGTACAATTTAATATTAAAATGGAATAATGAACTGAGCAGGTAACTGTATGCAAAAGACTGATATCTTATTATCTGGATCCTTTCCAGTACAAGGAGGATCGTTTTGTTTTATTTCGAAGCAAAAGGGCTACACTATGTAGAATTATTTCCAGTATCCGGGCAAATGCAAGAAAAAATTTTTTTTCTTTTCTTAACAAGGGTATTACAAAACACAGCTTTATTGCAACTATGGAGAGCTTCAAAGTTCTTTTTAAAGTGCCAGGTTGAAGGGACATAGAATGAATCAGACTGGAAAATCTGAAACTGGAAGCATTCTATTTTCATAACAGAAAGTGAGGGAGAAGCTATTTGCTGTGTGTAACATTATATAAGGATAACAGTTGCTTCTCTTGCATAATTTGAAGGAACAGAAGCAAGCATTCGCCCCATTTCTGCTAGCAGCACATGACTATTATTTAATATAAGTCGTTATTCAGTTCTCTACAGGTCTATACCCATGAAACCTTAACAGAACTCAACAGAGTAACACAGTTGGAAGGGATCTTGGAGGGAAGTTGGGAAACAGGCTGTTTCTGGCCTCCGGAGGGCCTCCGGTGGGGGGCGAGGACATTTTCACCCTCCCCAGGCGCCTAGAAAGCCTCTGGAGCCTACCTACCGGGCACACCGTGCCATTGCTTGCCAAAAGCGGGGGGGAGCATGGGGGGGCATGTGCGCATGCACGGGGCTGGAGCATGGGGGAACATTGAATTATGGGTGTGGGCACACACACACATGACCCCCTCATGTGACCTATACCACTGACCTATACCATTTCAGAATATGGCTGTCCAGTCTCTTTTTGAAAGCTCCAATGATGGAGCATCCACAACTTCTGAAGGCAAGACATTCTACTGGTTAATTGTTCTCACTGTTAGGAAATTTCTCCTTAGTTCTAGGCTGTTTCTTTCCTTGATTAGTTTCCACACATTGCTCCTTGTTTTGTCTGCTTTGGGAAATAGTTTGACCCCCCTCTTGTTTGTGGCAGCCCCTCAAATATTGGAACAGTGCTGTCATGTTGGTTAACCCATTTAAGATTCTTTTTTTGTTGTATTTCTTACAAGTTAGGTAAAGGTAAAGGTTCCCCTCGCACATACTGTAGGTGCTAGTTGTTCCCAACTCTAGGGGGCGGTGCTCATCTCCGTTTCTAAGCCGAAGAGCCAGTACTGTCTGATGACAATTCAGTGGTGATGTGGCTGGCATGACTAAATGCCCAAGGTGCACGAAATGCTGTTACCTTCCCACCAAGATGGTCCCTATTTTTCTACTTGTATTTTTTATGTGCTTTTGAACTGCTAGGTTGGCAGAAGCTGGGACAAGTAACGGGAGCTCACTCCATTATGCAGTGCTAGGGATTTAAACCACCGAACTGCCGACCTTTCTGATCGACAAGCTCAGTGTCTTAGCCACTGAGCCACTGTGTCCCACTCTTAGAAGTTAGGAACTAACAAAAATAGCATTAATTTCGCCACTACTTGAAAATAATAACACTTTCTTGCTTTTGCTCAATATTTCATAAAGTGCATCTAATAACATGCTCACGTTTTGCTGTTACAGGGCAGTGTGAAATTAAAAGCATGCTTGTGGTTGCTTCAAGTAGAAGTTACAATACCACAACATTTCCTCTAACCAAGCAAGGGAGTTGCTGTGGTTCATCAGATGTTCTTTAGCAGGAAACATTACTACACCGATGCAACTTTAATGGCACTTGGCTACAATTATCAATATGCTGCATGTCTTAAAATTGCCCAATGAGAAAAGCCAGCTCAGGCATGGTTTCCCCAGGTTACACTGGAGAAATGAACCACACCATTGCACTTAAATGCCATGAAACAGACTGTCTGTTCTCTACTCTGGCATCCATGCTTGGGTAGGAAATTGAATGGACGGCCATTTTTCTTCACATAGACAAGTTGAGCTTCAAAGGCACCTACCTCCCGCAGAAGGAAAACAAATAAGAAGTTGTATCTTTGAGCACCCACATTCAAGTTCAGAGAGCACCAGGACTCCACTCAATGGAACCTACCTTTTTGATATAGGATAAGATAGGATAGGATAGGATAGGATAGGATAGGATAGAATAGAATAGAATAGAATAGAATAGAATAGAATAGAATAGAATAGAATAGAATAGAATAGAATAGAATAGAATAGAATAGAATAGAATAGAATAGAATAGAATAGAATTCTTTATTGGCCAAGTGTAATTGGACACACAAGGAATTTGAGTTTGCAGATGCTCTCAGTGTACATAAAAAGACAAGATACATTCGTCAAGAATCATAAGGTACAACACTTAATGATAGTCGTTGGGAACAAATAAGCAATCAAATCATACTAGGAAACAATCACTATAAATCATAAGGATATAGCAAGAGATTACAGTCATACAGTCATAAGTGGAAGGAGATGGGTGATAGGAACAATGGGAAGACTAATATTAACAGTAATGCAGACTTAGTGAATAGTTTGACAGTGTTGAGGGAATTATTATATGAAAACTTTTTACTTAACAACAGAATAACACAGTTGGAAAGGACTTTGGATTTCATCTAGTCCAACCCCCTCCTGAAGCAGGAAACCGTATACCATTTCAGCTAAATGGCTGTCTAGTCTCTTCTTAAAAAATCTCCAGTGATGGAGCACCCACAACTTCTGAAGGCAACTTCTGTTCCATTGGCTAATTGTTCTTTCTGTCAGGAAATTTCTCCTTAGTTCTAGGTTGCTTCTCTCCTTGATTAGTTTCCATCCGTTGCTTCTTGTCCTGCCCTCAGGTGCTTTGAAGAATAGTTTGATTCCCTCTTCTTGGTGGCAGTCCCTCAAATATTGGAAGACTGCTATCACCCATATTCCTTTTCATTAAACTAGACATATTCAATTTCGGCAGCCATTCTTCATATGTTTTATTTATTTGGAAAGATTAAAAACTAAAAGAATATACATCTATTTAGTTGTATGCATTAAGATAGACACCTCCCATCCCTCCATGATGTGTTGAAAACATGGGAGGTTGATGCACTCATGTTGTGAAGGTGGACACATTGTAGTTAAAGGACCTGCTGTGAATCCTTTTAAAATTGTACTTCTACCTTCACCCTAAAATAGGTATTGTTTACACCTTCAGCAATACCAAGAATATAAAAGCCTTGGTACATTTTTTTTCCTTGGGAAAAAAAAAAAGAGAGAGAGAAGCTCTTAAAAGAGCATTTTCTGACAAAATGAGACTTGAGTTACACTCTAGCAGAGCATAATGGGATAATCAGTTCTGGGTCTGAATTACCCAGATGTGAGCATTACATTATGAATCCCCAGATCTTAGCATGGAGAGAGAGAGCATTCGAAACAGAGAATGGAAAAAAGTTGGCAGGGAAACAGATAGTAAAAGAAGACCCAGACAATGAAGTAAAGATTATAATCAGGCCTTCATTTCTTGCAGGAGTTTTCAATAGGACTCGGTGATTGTGTAAGAATATCCTTTAGAAGTTATAATAAGGCTTTGAAGCTGTCTACAAGGACTAAATCCCAATCTTCTTTCTCCTTGGGTAGAAAATTCTCAAATGAGCAACAGAGGGCCTTTTGTCCACTTTGACTACTGTCTGCCATGTTGTAAGGTTAGAGTACAGTAGGTCATCAAAAAAAAAAAAAAAAAGAATCAGGCTTACTCACAACTGAAGTGTAGGGCTGCACCATTTCACAAAAGTGGGTTGGAAAACAGAATTCTGCAATTCTCTATTGTTGCAGAGATGTTTACAAGCTGTCTTTATATGGGCTTCCTCCACCCACCAAATCTAGCACAATTTCTCTTGCATATTTTACACACAAGTAATACTGTATCTAATTTTTTTGACTGGGAATGGCTGATGCTGCCTTCTGTATAGTATGAGTTACTCGCTTCTTCTTTTTAAAGAGAATTTCCTCCACCCACACACACACCCTTCCCATTATAATGCTTTGGTAAGACCCACACACTTGGAATATTGCCAATAGTTTTGGCTGACATGATATGAAAAAAGATGTTAAGACTCTAGAAAGAATGCAGAGAAGTGCAACAAAGATGATTAGAGGCCTAGAGCAGGGGTGAAATCCAGCAGGTTCTGACAGGTTCTGAAGAACCGGTAGTGGAAATTTTGAGTAGTTCGGAGAACCGGTAGTGGAAATTTTGAGTAGTTCAGAGAACCTGCAAATGCCACCTCTGGCTGGCCCTGGAATAGGGTGGGAATGGAGATTTTGCAATATCCTTCCCCCAGAAATGAGGTGGGAATGGAGATTTTGCAGTATCCTTCCCCTGCCACACTCACCAAGCCACACCCACCAAGCCACATCATGCCTACCAAGCCACGCCCACAGAACTGGTAATAAAAAAAATTGGATTTCACCGCTGGCCTAGTGGTGAAATCCACTAGGAAACATGAAGAACGGTTACAAGAATTGGATATGTGAGTTTAATGTGAAGAAGGACTGTGTGTGTCCCAAGGGGGTTGCCACACAAAAAAGGCAGGGTCAACCTATTCTCTAAAGCTCCTGAAGGCAGAACAAGAAGCAATGGTTGGAAACTAATCAAGAAAAGAACCAACCTAGAACAAACAAGAAGTTTCCTGACAGAACAATTCATCACAGGAACAACTTGCCTGCAGACTGAGTACAGTACAGATTGGACAACCATTTGTCTGAAATCGTATAGGGTTTCCTGCCCAAGCAAGGAGCTGGACTACAACCGTGATGGTGAACTTATGGCACACATGCCAGAGGTGGCACGCAGAGGCTCTCTGTGGGCACACGTGCCATCGCCAGCGGCACTTCTGCTTTCCAGCACACACATGCATGCTGACCAGCTGGTCTTCGCAGGCAGCAGAGCATCGGAAAAAGGCCTGAGAATGGCCCAAAAATGGCCTGAAAATGGCTCAAAAATGGCCTGAAAATGGCCAAAAAAACAGGCATGTGTGTGCCAGCCAGCTGGTATTCGGGTTTCCAGTGCTACAGCACGCACACACACACTCATGCATGCACATTCTGGTTTGGGCACTTGGTGCTGAAAAGGTTCACCATCATTGGATTAGGAGAACTCCAAGATCCCTTCCAATTCTTTTACTGTTACTCTGTTAAGCATCTTGATTATGAATTTGTACATAGATTCAGGGATGTACAGTATATGCATAAAGCTTGCTGGAAGTGAGAGTTAGAGAATCAATTCACAAAAATATGGCTGTTAGCCAAGGCCAATTCCTTTCCACGGGCATCTAGTCCAAGTTTCAGCCGGTGTGGAAACTCGACATTTAAAGTGTCCTGCCAAGTAATGAACTCATCTTCTCCCTTCTGAAATGTGCTTTTCATTTTACCTTGATCCTCGGATGTTTTAACATAATTGATCTGAGAATCTAATCTTGGCCAACATGCCAAAAATGGCATAAATAAAGTCTTATCTGCTCCATGGTGGGACTGCAAAGGGGAAAAAAAAAACCTCATCCTGGAAATGTTTCTCTTGACATTGTAACCTCTTTAATCAAAGCTGTAGAAATGAGACATAATGGGGTTTGTCTGCTAGAAGGAATACATATTTTTGTCAGTTTGTATTAAATATGATAATTGGGGGGGGGAGTGTAAGGGTTCCGACGGATGCCCAAATTAAACCATGAGCTGCGAGCCAAGCTTCAAAAGAAATCCAATTATTTATTAGGAGCTTCATGTCAGCACATTCCAGGTGAAGCCAACTCTGACCCCACATAATTTATGCCCCAATCATGACCCTTCCCCCCTTTCCCCCAGGGTGTGTCATCAATCTCATTAGCCAATGGAGCAATTTTGTGGGTTGTAGAGATCACTCCCCTCCGGCCGCTGTGGGTAACCTTGGGAGACAGCCTTGAAAGAGATATGTCTGGAATGTGCTTCTGTTTTTGGCTGCCATGCTGCTTCATCAGTTTCCCATCCCCCTTGCCTATGGCAACCCGAGAGCAGGCCAGGGATGCTTTGCAAGTTGACAGAGAGACCTTTACATGCATGTAAAGCATTGACAAAAACCAATTTGGAACTTCATAACATCTTAGTAAGTATTGGATCATGGATTGTTGTTGTTGTTGTTGTTTTTCTCTAAAAGGTGGAATCCTACTCATTCTTGCCCTGAAACTGTAAACTGCAATGCAGCAACTGACTTCTTTATCTATGTTGCTGTGAAGATGGTATACCTGAAGTATTATCCTTACTATGTCTTGTAAACAGAAAGATCTTCCCTTATCAGCTTCTCAATAGGCAGCTAAAGCAGATAATGTTGTGACCCAGGCCTAAGTAGTTAGTATTAAACACAAACAGTTTGAAAACAAACAGACTTTATTAGAACAGCTGAGAATTTACTCATTCTCAGTGTAGTCCAAACTAAATTAAAGCAAATTCTTCAAAACACCATTCCTCAGTTTATCACTGACCTTGGGATAATTAGGCAAACTGCCAAAGGTTTTTCTTGGCAAAAGTTCAGAAGCAGAAGACGCCAACAAGAAATGAATTCAGTGAAACAAGAAGCAAATCTCTCAACGTTGTTTTCCGGCAAAGAGGCCAAGAGCCGTTGCTGGTCTTTTAAGCCTTATGGGAGAGTCCAATCATCTCTTGGCCCTACTCCCGAGTCGTCTTCTCTGCTTTATCTGCTCCTGCCTTCTGGCAGCTCTTCTCATACATGCACTAGGAACAGGCTCCTCCTGTTCCTCTGCCTCTCTACTGTCAGCCTCTGGAGGCTCCGATGTCCGCACATCACTCCCCGATGGCCCTGGCCCCATCTCTGCCTCCAACGCAGAGCCCTCATCCGGGCCTTCCCCAGCCTCCAGGACTGGCCCATGTTCTTCCTCAACCTCATCACTGTCTGACTCCGCTGCCAGCTCCACAGGCTGCTGGCCGACCACAACAGATAATTCTCTTCCCTCTGAAGTCTTAACTATCTTGGTTATAAACACAACTCTACCCAACCTGAATTGCTCTGTTCTGTACAGGTGTTCACCTCAGGGTGAACATAGACCAAAGGCCATTATGTTAAAAAAAAAAAATCCCTCTATTATTCTCTTACTATCCCTTCTTTGGAACCACAGAAATAAATCCCAATTGCCGATGTATGCATAAATATGAATTGGTGCCCTAGGAACTTATCTACTGCAGTATAGTGAATATTATCTTCATTTTAACCTGCGGTATTGCAGGTTAATAGAATTATCTTGTTAAAAAGGCCTGCAGCAATTGGGTTGGTAGTCATCCTACAAATCCATGGTTTATCCTACTGATTTCAGCTGCTCAGGAGAAACTAGCCTGTTTAGACATCAGCCATGATCCCCTAATTGCCAATCAAGTTTGAAAATTGTGTGTATGGGTTTTTTTTTGTTTTTTGTTAGCTCTGCTAGCTCTTTGGGGAGTTTTGAATTGCACCCCACTTTCATTAATCAACCTAGCCTTTGGAAAGATTAGTTGCTGATTAGGAAACGAGATTCCTGCATGCCAACCTAGCAGTGATTAAAGTGTATTTAGGACTAACCTATCCATATTAAGAGACTACATTTGCAAGCCTGCAGTAATTACTTCCACAGTTACTCATTAACCATCTGGTGTATATGTATCCTAGCAGTTTTAAAATATGCTCCTATCCCAGAGCTATATGTACAACCCCAACTAACATTTCAGTCTTTCTTTATTTTCTAAAAAAAAAAATTCTTTCTTTCTTTCTCAGGGTTTAGTACTTTCTTTTAAAGCATTTTTTTCTGCTTGGTCTGCTGTTTGGTTCACTCAAGAAAAGACCAGGAATTTGAAGTAAATTTACTAATTGTGAAGTACAATTGTTAGATGACTGATATCACTTCTAATCTTCAACTCACATGGGAGAAGGAATGTCCCATAACCTTAAGCCATAGTTAGTTTTGTTTTTTGTTTTTTAAATTAATTTATATGCTGCCCTTCTCCGGAGACTCAGGGCGGCTTACAATGTGCTAAGCAACAGCCTTCATTCTTTTGTATATGTATACAAAGTCAGCTTATTGCCCCCACAAACTGGGTCCTCAATTTACCTACCTTAGAAAGGATGGAACGCTGAGTCAACCTTGAGCCTGGCGAGATTCGAACCTGCAGTAATTGCAGGCAGCTGGTCTTAATAACAGGATGCTTTAGACCACTGTACTACCAAGGCTCGTTGGTAGTACATGAAGAATGTTGGTATTAGGATAGTTTGTCCCATTTTGATGTTTAATAAGAAGGGAGATTTCTGACTTTGGTATTTTTCTCCTGTTTCTCTTTCTTTTTAAACCTGCAAACTGATCTTCATCGCTGGGGAGAATGAAATCAAATGTCTTTTCCTTTTTTAAATACTGACTTTCAACTTGGTTTTTTTTGGGGGGGGTCTTTTAATGACCACGTAATCTCTTACTTCAGGGTGAAGTCAGGCAAATTGAATGGAGCTGAGGGTTTACTGACCAGATGCCCTTCCTGCCACCAATGCAGAATTCGCAGCAGATAATTACTCATTGTGCCCAGAGAGAGAAATATCTGCCGCTACCTAGGATTGAACTCACAGCCTCCTGATTGTGAGGTGAGAGATCCACCTCTAGGCCACCCCACCACTCATTGACCTTCAACCTGTTTGATCTTCCCTTAATATACTTGAGTGCAGATAGCTAGAAAAACGCTTTAGCAGTTAAACACAAATTGTGTGAACAAATGTTTTTGCACTTCAGAGAGATTTCAGGTGGGTAATCACCCCGTAATCATGGTGATATGATGTTTAAAATCTTTTTGATTTAGGGGACATTGGTACCCTATGCCTCTCAAATATCAGCACACCTACCAAATTTTGCTTCTTATTTCAGCAAAATATTTGCAGAGTGACACTTCTCCAAAAAATGATACTTTTTGCTACTAGGTGTTAGTATTATGATCTGATTATAATTTGATAGAGTGGACTGCAAGTTATCTGATGGGTATTATCTCAATTTATACCAGCAGAATTTCTGCATAAGATGTGACTTTAATTGTCTGGGAGCAAACATCGGTCGGTTATGCATTTCCCATTTAACATGAAGACTGAATTGTCTTCCAATCAAGAAGACATTGTAATTTGGACTAATCTAGCAAAAATTTATTTGCTAGATTAATCTTTATTTTTAGAACTGAGAATGAATTTGTGTTTCCTTACTTGCATCATTGGTGGGCATCTTTCTTGTTTATTTTGACAACACGGAGAAAATTCTGCCATCTTTTTCAGTGGTGGGTTTCAAAAACTTTTACTACCGATTCTGTGGGCATAGCTTGGTGGGCGTGGCATGGCTTGGTGGGTGTGGCTTGGTGGGCATGGCAAGGGAAGGATACTGTAAAATCTCCATTCCCACTCCACTCCAGGAGAAGGTTACTGCAAAATCCCCATTTCCTCCTGATCAGCTGGGACTCGGGAGGCAGAGAATAGATGGGGGCGGGGCCAGTCAGAATTTTTACTACCGGTTCTCCGAACTATTCAAAATTTCTGCTACCGGTTCTCCAGAACTGGTCAGAACCTGCTGAAACTCAGCTCTGATCTTCTTCCAATACAGCAACAGGCTTGAATGTGTCGGACGACAGTGTGTGGTGGTTGCAGTTCTGGAAATTAAAAAGGATATAGAAGTTATTAATCACACTGTTAATACTGTAAGTTGTAGATTGGAGACGGCAGAGAATAGAATATCTCATTGGGAGATGGTAGAGAATTGGTGGCTACATCTATAATAAATTTTCCGGGAGCTGATTAGATTTCTGCATCGGGATAAAATAATGTGCTTGAAATCTCACACCTACCTGACAAATTTATGTATGATTGGAATTGTAAAAAAAAAAAAAAAAAAAGTGATGGAAATTCCAGAACAAATCACCTTTTAGGACACCGATAAGTCTCCAGCATTTATATTGAAGCTGCTCGAATCTGCTTTTGTAACAACACTTCGGAAAAGGGGGGAAAAAGGCTGATGCATCTGAATGATTGAATGGGGAGATAACAAACTTTGCGTTATGTTTTCAGTTTACTCTAAGGAAGTTTAGTAATGTAGAAAGATGCTTAATAGAGCGGTGAAGATTGCTTGAGAGAAGAATCTTCAATATTTCATTAGGTTTCCAGCTGTCTGTTTGAAATTATCCAGCCACTTTAAAGATGTTTTCATAATCATGCAGAAACTGGGAAGAAAAAAAAAAGATTTATTCCTCATTAATTTCTAATGGGCGAGCATTAAAAATATCCCATGTTCTTCTACTGACCTTACTTGTATTCAGCTGTTTTTATTTTAATCTATAGTTACAAAGAAATACATACTTATTTATACATGTATGTATGCATTTTCTTTCCTCCTTTTCTTTTCTTTTTCTTTTTCTTAACTCGTAAGAAAAGTTTTATCTCTTCATTATTCCTCTCCTGAAATATTAAATTAATTTTGGTAGGGTAACAAAAGATAAGATTTTTCCATGTATGGATGATACGATTTATAAATAAGCCAGATATTTCTCATTTTCAACAAAGACATGATTCTTGTTATTATAGAAATGGGAGTAGTCAGATCTGTTGTCATTAGTCCATAGCAATGATTTCTTCAAATTTCTTCATATAAAGATTGTTAGGAAGCTTTAAATACATTCTAGACAGGTGGTATTCAGAATCAAATTAATGTGATTAAGGTTTTAAGCAATTACTTAAGAATATTTATCACATTTCATAGGTGGTATCATCCTACAAATTTTTCATTCAACAGATTACATTTATCTATTGGAAAATTACCTGCCTGCCTGCCTGCCTGCCTGCCTGCCTGCCTATCTATCTATCTCTCTATTATCTATCTATCTATCTATCTATCTATCTATCTATCTATCTATCTATCTATCTATCTATCTTCTATCATCTATCATCTCTCTCTCTCTCTATTATCTATCTATCATCTATCTATCTATCATCTATCTATCTATCTATCTATCTATCTATCTATCTATCTATCTATCTATCTATCTATCTATATCTATCTATCTATCTATCATCTGCCTGTCTATCATCTATCCTATCTATCTATCAATCATCTATCAATCTATCATCTTTGTATCTATCATTTATTTATCTATCTATCATCTCTCTCTCTATCTATCATCTGCCTGTCTGTCATCTATCATCTTCTATCTATCTATCTATCTATCTATCTATCTATCTATCTATCTATCTATCTATCTATCTATCTATCATCTATCTATCTATCTATCTATCTATCTATCTATCTATCTATCTATCATCTTCTATCTATCAATCTATCATTTATCTATCTATCTATCTATCTATCTATCTATCTATCTATCTATCTATCTATCTATCTATCTATCTATCTATCTATCTATCTACCTACCTACCTACCTATCTATCTATCATCTTCTATCTATCAATCTATCATTTATCTATCTATCTATCTATCTATCTATCTATCTATCTATCTATCTATCTATCTATCTATCATCTTCTATTTATCATATTCTGTCTTCTATCTATCCATCCATCCATTTTCATCTAGCTAGCTATTCCCTTGACATTTCAGAAATTCAATTACTTACCATTACAGGTAGTCCTTGACTTACAACAGTTCATTTAGTGACCATTCAGTTACAACAGCACTAAAAAAGTGACTTATGACTGTTTTTCACAGTTCCGACCTTTGTAGCATCCTCCTAATCATGTGATCAAAATTCAGATGCTTGACAACTGACTCATATTTATGACCGTTGCTGTGTCCCACAATCATGTGATCTCCTCTTGTGACCTTCCGACTGGCAAAGCCAATGGGGAAACCAAATTCACTTAACAACTGGGTTACTCACTTATCAACTCCAGTGATTCACTTAACGACTGGGGCTAGAAAAGTTGTAAAATGGGGCCAAACTCATTTGATAAATGTCTCACTTAACAAAGAGAAATTTGGGGCTCCATTGTGGTCGTACGTTGAGGACTACCTGTACTGTGATTAGACACCCTCTTAAGGAGGTGTGCATAATATTTTTCACAATCTTAAAAATCCCAGCATAATAGCATATCTTCTTGCTGATGCACTCCTGGGAATATGGGCTGCTTTGGCGCAATTATGATTAAATATGTTAGAAGGGAGAATAATCATATAGCTGCATGCAACACTCATTCCAGTGGTGGCATTCAGCCGGTTCGGACTAGTTCAGGTGAACCGGTAATGACGACCTGCAGTAGTGACCACCCACCCCTGCCCACCCACCCCAGCACTATGCCATCCTATTTAGCCACGTTTTTTAAGCCACATACATGTGTGCAAGCCTCACGTGCGAGCAAACCACATGCGCGGAAGATGCACACTCACATTTTTGGTGAGTGGCGAACCGGTGGTAAAGTTATGTTAAACCCAGTGATGGGATTCAGCCAGTTCGCACCTATTCCGGAGAACCAGTTGTTAACTTTCTAAGCAGTTTGGACAACCGGTTGTTGGGAGAAATCTTATTATGTCTTTTTCCATTTTGCAGGGCTAATCCTGTAAGGAAGGCAGGAAGGAAACATTCTGATGGTGTTTCTAGCCTAATCTTTATTACCCTGCTTATAGAAACTGCCTCTCTGGTTAACCCTTGTTACATTGTAACAACTAAGGCAAAGCGCCCATCTCCGTGAGTGATGTTGAGTTGGTCACGCCCACACGGTCACATGACCACCGAGCCATGCCTACCCATCTGGTTATTAGGGCAAAGAACCAGTTGTTAAATTATTTGAATCCCACCATTGGTTAAACCAACCTCTGATTCATTCCCAAAGAGCATACAGTCAAAAAGGATTTTAACTACACATTGCAGGGTAAGTTGATATCACAAAGTGCCTTTGTGACTGTAAAAATAATAGAAGCATGTACTGTCAACAAGACAGCAAGTCAAAGCGTGAATACCAGAATCGGCATGGAGAATATATCTTGAGAGAATTTTAAAGTGAACCATTAAGGATTTCTGTGCAAGGAAACGATATTAAAATAGCCATTTTCCATATATTGAATTAAATATATTAAATAAATTATATATATTAAACTGTCTACTGTTGACCTCACCCCATTCCTAAGAGGTCTGTAAGGGGCGTGCATAAGTGCACCAGCGTGCCTACTGTCCCTGTCCTAATATTCCTTTTTACTTACTCTTTTCATGTATTCAAATTATGTTTATACTTTTACCTGTTATCTTATATATACTTGACAGATAAACTTATGATTATGATATATATGTTATTGACAGCTTATATGCCCATAGTAGTGTTCTGTTTTATTCAGTGTAGAGTATTTAATACAGTCATTTCCCATTGCATTGACACCTGCCATTTCCATTCCTTTTTTCTTTGTGTGGATTTGTTACCGAGCAGGCATTTTTAAATAATGCAACACCTGCTCTCTTAAGACAAAAAAAAAAAAGTAAAAAGTTATTCATGTGATGTCTGTATTTCTGGCATATTTCTTTTCTGATCCTCCTCCCTGTTTTGACAAGAGAAGCAATGGCAGAGAATGACATTTATTTTAAATTTAGCTGAAGACAATGTGACCTAATTGTGGGAACAACCAACTGGGACTTTAAAACACATATCAGGTGTGCTTCTGAATTGCTATGAGACATTACCCAAGTAATGTCTTCTAATTGACCCTCTAAATTTAACTAGAATGAGCAAGCTGCCTTTGTATTAATGTAGATTTTGCTCGATGAATGAGTAACCTAGCACTATAAAGCAGAAATGAAAATCTGAAATGAAATTTCACAAATAAAATACTGCCAATTTAACAGCTGTATTCCAGATTTAGGTACAAAAGTGCCCGAAGCCACAGTAACAACATTGCCAAAAAGGCATTAAGAGTTGTTAATCTAATCTTGCGTAGCTTCTTCTCTGTTGTACTGCTAACTAGAGTATACAAAACATTTGCTAGACAAATTCTTGAATACAGCTCATCTGTCTGGAATCCGCACTGCATATCAGACATAAATACAATCCAGAGAGTCCAGAAATATTTTACGAGAAGAGTCCTCCATTCCTCTAACCTTATGTCACCAGACTCCAAATTTTGGGCTTGGACAACTTAGAACTACGCCAACTTCAGTCTGACCTAAGCATAGTACATAAAATTATCAGCCACAATGTCCTTCCTGTCAATGACTACTTCAGCTTCAACCACAACAATACATGAGCACATAATACACAAAGTCAGCTTATTGCCCCCACAATCTGGGTCCTCATTTTACGTACCTTAAAAGGATGGAAGGCTGAGTCAACCTTGAGCCTGGTGAGATTTGAACTTGCAGTAATTGCAGGCATCTGGTTTTACTTTAACAGCACTTTAGCCACTGCGCCACCAAGGCTCCTAAAATGCTGTATATAAGAGGGAAAATGCTGTCTATAAGAGGGAAAAATCATATTAATGAGGTTTGTATATGTTAAAAACACATTTAGAAAGTAAGTGCATTAAGAGAAAATATTTTGTTGTTGTTAGGAATGAAAAACAAGCTTAGGAAAGGAAGAAACTAAATTTTATTCTTGAAAAAAAACCCTGAAAGAAACCGAAATTGATCTACTTATTTAACTTCTATCAGCTTAGTGAAATTTTAATGGCTCGATTATATTTAGACACTGTCTCCTGATGTTACTTTATATGAATTTCTAACATGTGACAATTAGTGCTTAAGTAAAGATTAAGTGGAGAACTGAGATCAAAAGGCAATTTGAATCGTGAGCTGCTCAGAGTCATTGACTGAGATGGGCAGCCATAAAAATTCATGGATTGATCGAATTAATAAATGACACATGTTTAGGAAAAGCCACCTTTTAATGGAGATCGGTAAAATATGTTTCTTAATACGTGTTTCTTGAAGACTATATCCAAATTAAGTTTCCTCAAATAGTGAAATAATTTTTTATGGGGCTTTTGCTCCATTGATTCTCCACATGATAGACTTAATCTCCATCATTAAGCACCATAATAGATTCCTACTATCTTGGCCACATCTTCTTTCTTTTTACTTCTCTCTGCCACATCTTCTTCTACAATGCCACCTTTTGGGTCTTGTTCAGCCACTGACTTCTTTTCTATACCCATTTCTCCACATGGATCTGAAATTAATTTATATCTGGTCAAAAAATCCCTAGCTTTCTCTATGGAATTCAGCCCAAATCTTTGCTCATGGTAAGTAAATATTACCCCTTCCAATTTATCCCAATGGAATAAAATTTTCCTCTGCTTTAGAATATCAGTTCAAAATCGTGACCCAAATTTCCTGCAGAACAATAATATCTATATTCTCTATTTTCAGCCTGTTTTTAAAATGGCAATCTAAAACCTGATCTCTTATCCTTCTTGGATAACAAGAGATCAGGTTTGGTAACTTTTTCATAGCGGCAAACCTAGAGTTTATTCAACATATCTTATCAAGGTCATGGATGTCTGCTTCCAAGCTGCCATAAGGAAGAAGAGGAGAGGCTTGAACTTTCACCGACTTAATTCCCCTGAAGAACTGTCTCCACAGAGATGGGATGGGAGGGGGACATTCCTGTGAACTGATGGAGATGGGATGAGAAGAGTGGCTTGGAAGATGGCCAATGAGATGCAGAGAATTGGGAACCGGAAAGAGAGGTTTTGGGGGGCCAAAGTTCAGTGCTAACTGCGCATTGAGTCAGGGTCAGTTCGTTATGCTCAATAAAGAGAAAAATTTCCTCAAAGATCGGGCATTTGGAAATTCATTTATTTGGAGATAACAACGAAGCTTGACAATGTCTTTATTTCTGAAGAAGTCTCTGTTCAAGGCATCTGATTTAGAGAATTTTTTCCCCCACTTTTACGTTTTTACATTGATAGTAGGTTTGTTCATGACTTGAACAGGAAAGATTTAATATCAGCTAAACATTTCTTTTGAGGATGAAGCAGGTTGCTTAAAGAGAGACCCTGTTCTTATGCAATGCCATTCTGGAGAATTTATTGTTGTGTCAAGTGTTACATTTCAGACAAAGTTCCAAGAGATCAAAATTTAAACCTTGCAGATTAGTTTATCCTATTCATGATATTTCTTCCTATAACATGAAGAAATCAAGATTTCTAACAGGACAGGACAGGACAGGACAGGACAGGACAGACAGAATAGAATAGAATAGAATAGAATAGAATAGAATAGAATAGAATAGAATAGAATAGAATAGAATAGAATAGAATAGAATAGAATAGAATAGAATAGAACTCTTTAATGGCCAAGTGTGATTGGACACACAAGGAATTTGTCTTTGGTGCATATGAATAAGACTAGAGGTCTCTTGAGTCTAGTATTTTGATTTTAAAAGCAGGCAGCAAAAGAAATTTCAGGCGTGAAATTCATTCATTCAATGTACAGGAGTGGCCAAAATTGTAGAAACCTTTTGAGAAAAGTGTATTTTCTAAAACTAGCTAATAACACCTCTTTTTTTGGGGGGGGGAGTAATACCATAAAATTATATATCAATCGAAATATAACTTAATCAGGAATGCAATGCAATAACTTGTATGAAGGATTTGCTATTAGAATAGCAGTTACAGTATAAAGAAGAAAAGCGAAACACACATAGAAAAAATGAGATATACAAAAATTATCACCATAGAAAAAACGAAATATACAAAAAATATCACGTCAGTTAATACTTAGTTGGGTAACCTTTAGCATGAATTACAGCTTTACAACATCTTCCCATGGAGTGAACCAAGTCTTTTAGTTCTGCAGCTGTTATAATGTGAAACCAAGATGGAAGGATGGCTTCTATTAACTGGGTTTTATTGCTGGGTCGCTTCTGACTAACAAATTTCTTCAATGGGCTTCATATATTTTTAATTGGGTTAAGGTCTGTGCTATTCCCAGGCCATTCCAACAGTGGAATATGATTATCTTGAAACTCCCCCAAAATGTGGTGTAATCAGCCATCAAACCTCAAAAATACACTTTCCCCAAAAGGTTTCCACAATCCTGGCCACTACTGTATCTATCTACCCATCTCAGATACGTGACTCCAGGGGCTAACAATGATTGGAAACAAGAAGGAAAAAAATATAACAAATTAATAAATAACATATTACTGACTGCTGAGATAAAAGACCAATTGACACGACAATGTAGGTAGACAGGATGCAGCCTCAGTCACCCAGCTGAATCACACACTACAGGATCCGCAACAAAATCATATCTTCAAGGCCAGAAATCATAGACAAGAGTGTCTTTGTCTCATTGTTTATTTCACACCTTTATATTCAATTTTGTCTAGAAATATATAACTTTCACACAGGTGTTACAGCTGATACCTGACTTAAAATAATCCTTTATGAGTTGACTTTTCTCTAGACAAAGATTTTTTTATCTTTCTAAATTAAAAGGTGTTTTTTTTCTCATCTTCTAAAATTGTTGTCTAATAGTATGATGATACTGATTAGAAATAGTTACAATAAAGGTAATTACCAGGTATGGTTCTGGCTGTTGTTTTTATACTAATTCTTGGCAAAGTTTGGTCCCAAATGAATATTTCAGATCTCTAAAAATGGAATGTGTAAGCATATTGTATTTATTGCTTGATCTGTTGGGGTAGTGTAATTATTATTTAAGTTTCAATCTTTCTCTCAAACTGGCTTAATTAGCACACAGAAGCATTGTCTCTAACTTTCTTCTCCTTTTACAAAAGAGTAAGCAAAAAACAAACAACTCTGAAATGGGTATTTGAATAAAAGTGTAGTTACTTAGTGAAACATTATTTATAACTGTAACAGACAATAGAATAGGAAAATGCTAGATGTGAGGCACTGTTTATATTTAGTTAACTTATTATATTTTTTGCACCATACACCAATTAAAATAAAGTACAGGTTTTGCTAAAAATAAAGATAAACCGTATTGTCTTTTCACGTATTCTCTTTTCATGTATTCAAATTATGTTTATACTTTTACCTGTTATCTTATATATGCTTGACAAAATAAATAAATAATAAATAAATAAAATAAAATAATAAATAAAATAAAATGTTTAGCCCCAGGACTGGCCAAATTAACAAAATCTGAAGAAGCCATGTTGTCTTCCAGAATTCTAGATGCAACATTATATTTAGCTAATTTTCACCTTTTAGATTAATTCATTTAGTTGCTAATTCTAAATGCAACATTATATTTAGCTGATGAAAAGAAAGACTGCAGGTGACATGTTAGCAGTGTTCTAATATCTAAGGGGCTGTCACTAAGAAGAGGGAGTCAACCTATTCTCCAAAGCACCTGAAGGCAGGACAAGAAGCAATGAATGGAAGATAATCAAGGAGAGAACTAATCTAGAACTAAGGAGATTTTTTTTGACATTCATTGGCATCCTTCAGTCTCAAGAGACTATGGTATCGTGCTCTGGAATGAGGTCCTAAAACAGCATCTAGTGTGACTAAAAAGGCCAATTCGAGAGTGGCAATCCCTTCCACACTGAGGGAAGATACATTCCGTCCCCTGCCCAGCCCCCAGATTTTGCTGGTTCCGGGACTGCCTCTTTGCCTCGGCCTGCCGAACAAGTGTCTCTTCGAATTGGAGAAGACCATGCTGCGTCTTTAGCCTCCAAGCTGAACGATTGGAGGTCAAGGTTTCCCAGTTGTTAGTGTCCATTCCCAGGGCCTTTAGGTCCCTCTTGCAGATATCCTTATATCGCAGCTGTGGTCTCCCTCTGAGGCGCTTTCCCTGCACTAATTCTCCATACAGGAGATCTTTCGGAATCCGACCATCAGCCATTCTCACGACATGCCCAAGCCAGCGTAGATGTCGCTGTTTCAATAGTGTATGCATGCTAGAAATTCCAGCACGTTCCAAGACTGCGCTATTTTGACAATTAGAACAATTAATCAATGGAACGACTTGCCTCCAGAAATTGTTGGTGCTCCATCACTGGAGGCTTTCAAGAAGAGACTGGACAGCCACTTGTCTAGAATGGTATAGGGCAGTGAAGGCGAACCTTTCCGGCACCGAGCACACACGCTCATCTGGGCTGTAACCTAGAAGAGGAGCTGCCCAGGGCGCATGTGTGTGGCCGAATATGAACTTCTGGTTTCTGGTGTGTGCATATGCACCAGCCAGCTAGTCTTACGAGTTTCTGGCACGCATGTGTGCAATGATCAGCACGCACACTCACACAGGAAAACTGAAAACCAGTTCTTCCAGTTTCCAGCACTGCTGCACGCAAAAAGGCCAGCTGATCATCATGAGCATATGCGCGCCAGAAACCCGGAAGAGGAACAGGCGACACCACATGTGCCAGGCAACATGGGTCCATGTGCCACTTTGGGCATGCGTGACATCATGGATATAGGGCCTTCTGCTTGATCAGGGGATTGAACTAGAAGGCTTCCAAGATTCCTTCCAACTCCGTTATTCTGTTATTCAGCAGTTAGACTAATTCATTTAGTTTCATTTTCAGTTAGTTAGTTGCAAGCCTCAAGTCAATTTGGGATCCTGATGAACGGATTTTGGATCCATAATTATTTGGATATTAGACTTTTGGATAAGGCTTGCACTGAGCCTCAGTTAGCTATATTTGCTAAATATTCTTCAAGAAAGTCTATCTATCTATCTATCTATCTATCTATCTATCTATCTATCTATCTATCTACATCTACATCTTCATCTACATCTACATCTACATCTACATCTACATCTACATCTTTCTGTCTGTCTGCCTGTCTTTCTATCTATTTATATCTATATCTACATCTCTATCATCTATCTATCCTTCTATCTATCTATTTATCTATCTATCTATCTATCTATCTATCTATCTATCTATCTATCTATCTATCTCTATGTCTACATCTCTCTCTCTCTCTCTCTCTCTCTCTCTCTCTCTCTCTCTCCCCCCTACTTACCTACCTACCTACCTGTTTCCCTGAAAATAAGACCTCCCCAGATAATAAGCCCAATTGGGCTTTTGAACGCATGCACTAAAATAAGCCCTCCTCAAAAATATTTAAACGCATGCACAGCTGGTCCTACCATTTCCTCTGGTTAGGGTTAGGGAGACAGAGCTGGAAATCAGGTAAGATGGCAAGAGGATCCCCGTCTTACTCCATGCACCCCAAAATAATAAGACCTCCCCGAAAATAAGGCCAAGCACTTATTTCAGGGTTCAAAAATATATAAATCAGGGTCTTATTTTGGGGAAAACATGGTATCTATCTACATCTACATCTACGTCTGTCTGTCTGTCTGTCTGTCTCTATCTATCTATCTATCTATCTATCTATCTATCTATCTATCTATCTATATCTATCATATCCATCTATCATCTATCTATATCTATCTATCATCTATCTATCTATCTATCTATCTATCTATCTATCTATCTATCTATCTATCTATCTATCTATCTATCTATCTCATATCATCTATCATCTATCTATCTATCTATCTATCTATCTATCTATCTATCTATCTATCTATCTATCTATCTATCTATCATGACTTGGACAGTTGACTATGTGTTGAGGATTGCTCTAAAAAATGGTTTTGGCAAAAGAAACACCCTTCCTGAAAGTGTTGAAACAATCGTGTCTTCTTCTCTTCCTAACGGGAAGAATTTGCCAGACAGCTTTGTGAATCCCAAAACAAGGCTTCTTCTAAACTGCCACAAATGTGGAGTAGCTGCATATGTTCAGATATGGAGATGAGCTGAGAAAGCTTCAGACAAATACAGCTGTCTCAACTCTTCACAAAGAGAAAGATGTTTGGGCCAAAGACTTCCCCAGGTGTCCTTTGAATATGACCTGCAGCCTTTCCACAGCTAATCTGTTTTAAAACATTGTGCTGTTCTGTTTAATAATCTGCACTACTTTTATGATCATTCTAAGTTCCAAATTTAACCCACCCCTGCTTCAGCAGTGGATTTCACATTTTGTTGCTACCGGTTCACTATGTGCGCACACCTTCCATGCATTCACCTGGCCTTCCATGCATGCACTTTGCTCGTGCGTGCATCTTCCATGCATGTGTCCGGCCTCAAAACTGTGACTAAAAAGGACAGCATAGAGCTGGGGTGGGTGGAGGGGCCCATCTGCAATCTCCGCTAGCGATTCGCCCAAACCAGTACGAACTGGTTGAATACCACCTCTGCCCCCTTTGCAGAAAATATGACCTTTCCACCCATTATTCATAAAAAAAACCCTCATTTTTTCCCCACTACATATATATTGAGCTATGGATCACTAATGAATCGGTTTGAGTAAAACGTATTTTAAACTCCAGTTTATTGCCTTTCCAGAACTCATACCTTAATCATCCCAAATAATTAACTATGTGAAGCAGACAATTACTTCGTTAGCATCCCGTGTTTATTAACACTCAAACTAAGAAACATCTGTTGTTTTTCCAGCTTTTCCACCTGCAAATCCCCATATCCATCTCGTTCTCTCCTTTTCTTAGGCCAGTAGAGCTTGATTCTGTCACTGGACTCCTCGCCAGGTTCTGAGAGCCAGGTTCTGAAAAAAGGTAAGTTGACATGCCCTTGTTTTGCCTACAGGCAATTTCCTTCAAGTGGTACCCAAAATTCAGTGCCAGAGGGCATCGTCTGTTGTTGGCTGTTCCTAGCTTGATGCAGCAGAACAGATGGTGGATAGCTAAGAGGCCCAACCTTCGTTGAATCCAGAAATTTATCATGTTCTAAAGTCTTTCTGAGGAATGGATGTCATCTCTTTGATATTATTTCTAATATCATTATTTTCTGTCCTATTCGGATGTTTTGTTTAGTCCAAATAGGTTTCTCCGTCATCCCAGCATCTTGTTTCCATTAGCCATTCCAACAGTGGTCAATCCAAGTCTTTGGAAAAACTCTCCAACACATCTTTATGGAGATTCTCAGTCAACCAGGTCATGGTTGTCCCAAAGGTGCTTTTTCTTCTTTTTTTAATATATTTTTTAAAATTTTATTTTAGTACAAATAATCCATCTTCCATTAAACAGTGTGTCATCTGGGTACCAATGTTTGTGCAATAACAGTTAAAATTTACAATCATATTCATTATTTAATCTATTCTTAACTTAATACCAATATCTAATACTTTATATCCTCTTCTTAATTAACTTAACTATTAACTATATTCTATATTTTACTCATCTACTTTTATTTCTAATTTTTATATTTGTCCTCTAACCATCAATAAAATGTTTCCCATATCACATAATAACCAGTTTGTTCTTTTTCTTTAATTGCCAGTGTTAATCTATTCATTTCTGAACATTCTAATATTTTCCTTATCATATTCTCCTCTGTAGGAATCTCTTCACTTTTCCAATTTTGTACAAATACAATTCTAGCTGTGGTTATTAGATGAATAATCAAATATACATTTTCTTTGCTATAAGTTTCTGGTAAGATCCCCAACAGAAATATTTCAGGTTTCAAATCAATATGTTGTTGTATCATCTTTTCCAACCACGTACATATTTTTATCCAATATTTTTTAGCTTCTACACATGTCCACCACATATGATAATATGAGACAGGTGTCTGATGACATTGCCAACATTTAGCTGATTTATCTTTAAACATCTTTGCCAATCTTGCTGGTGGCAAATGCCATCTGTAAAACATCTTATACAAATTCTCTTTATATGCAGTTGACATTGTTAGTTTGTAATTTCTATCCCATAATTGCTGCCATTTTGCTAGTTCTATCATATAACCAAAGTTTTTTATCCAGGCTATCATTGTTTCCTTCACTTAGTTCTTCTTCTAATTTAATACTCAGTAAATAGCTATATAGTTTTTTTTTATCATCCTCTCTTCTGTTCCTGTTAGTATCTTATCTAATTCTGTCAACTCCATATAAAAACCATATAATTTAGCATCTTTTCCATACCTAGATTGTATTTGCAGTCATGTATACCAAGCCATGTCGATCCCCTGTTTTTCTAATTCTTACTTGTTTTTGAGCTCCCCCGTTTCAGTCAAAATATCTTTTTATCTGATAATTTTTCCCATGTTAACAATATTTGGGTGTATTAGTGCTTCCATCGTCGAAAACTAGACTGGTATCTTTAAATATTGTTGTTCTCTAACTTTATCCCATACTAACATTTCTTATATAATGTCTGTGAAAGTAAGGCAACTGGACTGAAAAACAGTTCCATCTGGTGTTTTTTTTTAAAGCATCTTTGAGGCTCTCCATCCCATATGTCTTTGGGCTGCAGAGAAGTAGGACGAGAAACAAGGTGTGGCTATGCAAACATTCATTCTCACATATTTGTGGGTAACATTGCAACATAGGTATGAAAGGGTAGAACTTGTGTGATGATGTTACAATACACTTTTCATCATTTTGGCATCTTTATGGGCAGAAATGGATGTCCATGCTCTTAAAAGTAGCCTACAGCCATCCTAACTGAAAGATATTCTTCAATCTTCGTAGTCCTTCAAAGATACTTATTGCTGAAGTTCTAAATCATTTGGCAATAGGGGGGGCTTTTCTTTTCTCAACCTATCATTCACCTTACTTTATTCAACAGTAATTCTTTACTGTTGACCCAAGAGACACAAAGAGTATCTCTTTGCTCCTATCTAGCAATCATCTGTGTTTTGGCAGCTCATATCTTGACTCCTTGGAGAAGAAACATAGGCAAATTTGTCAATTTCTAGTCCTTGACAACAATAAACCTTTTACTTATCCTTCGCCTTTGATCTATTGTTCACTTTATATGGCTCTTCCTCCTAGGTACGTGGCAGTGCCAAACCAATCATCATTAATCTGGGGGGGGGAACTAATTAAGCATTAATTATTTGTTTCACTTGGAGAATATTAGCCTTCGTTTCAGTTTCCTGCATTAGAGGAACTGTCTCCATGGGGTTACTAGAGACTTTTATTATAACAAAGGAACAGGTCCTACAAACAAACAAATTGTGTCGAAATGAGCCTCTATATTCAGCCACAAGAGTTTAACTTCTCTCCAGGTCTCTGAGCAAAGTCCAAAATCTCTGGAAAGAAATATTCTCGTTTGTAATCTCAGTAGGAAGACTCACCTTTATGCCACGTCTGGCCAGCTGGCAATTTGTTTGTTGTATTGAAGCAAAAGGAAGAAGATGCTTGACAGCTCAAGGAACTCCACATCCCAGATGGACAATTAATGAAATTTATTGTCTTTTGAATATTCACTAGTCTGTTAGTACTTCTGGAAGAAGGAGGAGGAAAAGTCCACGATTTTAAAAAAAAAAAAAACCCATCAAATTGGGCTATTACAGAAATTGAACTTTAAATGGAAGTTAATCTCTGTAATTATGGGAAATTATCAATGTTTATGACACCTGCAAGGAGCATACAAAGATTCCTCTCACATGTGTTGGGTTTTTTTTTTCCTGGTTCCCTTTCATTAGTTGGAAGACAAAATGAGTTAATACTCTCTAGACTCACTTTCTAGCATGATTATATTCACTTCAGTGGCTTTATTAAGCTGTATAGTTAGAATTCAATTAGAATCATATGTATTTTTCTATCATTGGCCTTTGGCTTTCCTCAATAACAAAAATAAAACTATGAAATGGATGAAAACTTGTTACTTGTCTGATCCTTGAAATGTTGGCCAAGCAGCAAAATGTTTACCTACTATCCTTCCCTCCTTCCTTTTCAAAAGACAACTGGATTTTGTTTTTCCTTGAACTTCATGCCAGAAGAGCAAATGGCCAAAGTCTGGGGACATTTTGATCTCTGGGGTGACCTGATCTGGGCTGTGAAGATCTGAATGGAAACCAGAAAACACCGTATTGGAGTGTGTATGTTTATAGTTGGCATTTCTAAATCATCCATCTCCCTCAAATATGGGCTCTGGTTAAATTAGTAATATAATCAATAAATAGAATAGAATAGAATTTTTTATTGGCCAAGTGTGATTGGACACACAAGGAATTTGTCTTGGTGCATATGCTCTCAGTGTACATAAAAGAAAAGATACGTTCATCAAGAATCATAAGGTACAACACTTAATGAAAGTCATAGGGTACAATAAGCAACCAGGAAACAATATCAATATAAATCTTAAGGATACAAGCAACAAAGTTACAGTCATACAATCATAAGTGGAAGGAGATGGGTGGTAGGAACGATGAGAAGATGAATAGTAGTGCAGACTTAGTAAATAGTTTGACAGTGTTGTGGGAAATAATTGTTTAGCAGAGTGGGAAAAAACTGTTCTTGTGTCTAGTTGTTCTGGTGTGCATCATTTTGAGGGTAGAAGTTGAAACAGTTTATGTCCAGGATGCGAGGGGTCTGTAAATATTTTCACAGCCCTCTTTTTGACTCGTGCAGTATACAGGTCCTCAATGGAAGACAGGTTGGTAGCAATTGTTTTTTCTGCAGTTCTAATTATCCTCCGAAGTCTATGTCTGTCTTGTTGGGTTGCAGAGCCAAAGCAGACAGTTATAGAGGTGCAGGTGACAGACTCAATAATTCCTCCGTAGAACAGTATCAGCAGCTCCTTGTGCA
Source organism: Pantherophis guttatus (assembly GCF_059756535.1). NCBI lineage: Eukaryota > Metazoa > Chordata > Lepidosauria > Squamata > Colubridae > Pantherophis > Pantherophis guttatus. Next base: position 120,403,726 of record NC_142067.1, on the reverse strand, counting down.
GTTTGAACTTTCTGAGTTGGCACAGGAAGAACGTTCATTGTTTGTGCTTTTTTGATGATGTTTTTGATGTTAGCTGTCCATTTTATTTATTTATTTATTTATTTATTTGTTTATTTATTTATTTATTTATTTTTATTTCTATACCGCCCTTCTCCTGCAGGACTCAGGGCGGTGCACAGCCAAAATAAAACATAGTATACAAAATTTAAAAAATAATTTTAAAACAATTAAATAATTTTGTCCCAAATAATTTAAAACAACCCAAATTAAAACTGAATCAATTAAAACTGAGAGGACGGGATCAAGCTATAAAGCTAGATGGAATAAGTGTGTTTTTAGGGCCCGACGAAAAGTCCGGAGGTCTGATATCGTGCGTATCTCAGGGGGTAGGTCGTTCCAGAGGGCTGGTGCCGCCACAGAGAAGGCTCTCCCCCTGTGGGTCGCCAGCTGGCACTGTCTGGCTGACGGCACCCTGAGGAGGCCCTCTCTGTGCAAGCGAACCGGCCGGTGGGAGGCTATTGGCGGCAGAAGACGGTCTCACAAATACCCCGGCCCTAAGCATGGAGCGCTTTAAAGGTGGTCACCAACACCTTGAAGTGCACCCGGAAGACCACAGGAAGCCAGTGCAGCTCACGCAGGAGAGGTGTCACATGGGAGTGCCCCGTCGCTCCCATAATCCCCCGCGCGGCCGCATTCTGGACCAACTGCAGCCTCCGGGTGCACCCCAAGGGGAGCCCCATGTAGAGAGCATTGCAGTTTTAGATCTTGCAATATTGTAGAACCTAGAAATTTGAAGATTGGGAGCTTTCCTCACCTCTGGGGAGAAGATAAAGAGGGAGAAACAGCTGAAAAGGCTCTCTTCCTAGACCCTGCCAGTTAATATTATTTATCTAGATGGGATCTGAGTTGGGTGACTTCTAAGTTGATTTAAATAAACACATTAAATAAAGCCATTTACTTTTGTAGACTCAGTTAAGATGGGACCACTATAGGGTTTGGGGGCAAAAAACTACTAATATTTGATAAAACAGGGTAAGCAACCTTCCTTCCTTCCTTCCTTCCTTCCTTCCTTCCTTCCTTCCTTCCTTCCTTCCTTCCTTCCTTCCTTCCTTCCTTCCTTCCTTCTTTAATAGATTGGTAGGAGGTTTGCTAGCCTCAAACAATGGAGAGCAATAATAACCTGAACCTATGATCATGCTGTAATAAAATGGTCCCCAACCTTTACAGCTTAGTGGCCCAGGGGGAGGAGGAAAGAGGGAAACTACCCCATACAAGTAGTGGGCCGGCACACACGCCAGCCCACCACTTCACGCAAGTTGATTTATGCGTGTGCACATGCACCGGCCAACCACTTGCATGGCCTGATTCTAAACAGGCCATGCCTCCCCCCCCCCATAATTGGGGACCCCTGCTCTAATAACCCAATCGTCACTTCTGCTATTATTAACATAACAACATCATCATTTTCCACTTGATTTTCAACGGTAGCAAACTAACAATAAACTTTGAACACCCGTAAAGAATCCATGATTGCCTTACTGAATAAAAGCCTCATAAAGCCATTTAAAAAAAAAAAAAAAAAGATGCCAGTGTGTTATATTTCTATTAACACCCTTAATAGATCAATTACAAACCTACTGGGTCATAGTCTGCAAAAAAGCATCGTCTGAGCCCAGAAAATGGGCCATTTAAATTGATAACCACCTTATGCTCTTTATGTCCATACAGCTTGTTCCTCTCATGTTCTTTCTCAGTGACTGACTCTCTAGGCTGTTTTCTGGCAAAAAAAAAAAAAAATTGCATTGAAATTTACCCCGAGCAGAATAAATCCCTCGTCAGTTTATCAGGGATTTCTCAAAAAAATCTCACTTAGTAACGGTTACCTCTTGCTTCTTTCTAGTGGCTTAAAATTACTCTTGTTTTTGAGGTATCAAGTACCGTTCAACCTGTCACGTGTTGCCGTCTCTTCGATCTCTGAGCCTCACAGTTTATTTTGCAGGTCCCTTTAGGCAGCAAAAAGGGGACGCGGTGGCTCAGTGGCTAAAACGCTGAGCTTGTCGATCGAAAGGTCGGCAGTTCAGCGGTTCGAATCCCTAGTGCTGAATAACGGGGTGAGCTCCTGTTACTTGTCTCAGCTTCTGCCAACCTAGCAGTTCGAAAGCATGTAAAAAATGCAAGTAGAAAAATAGGAACCACTTTTTGTGGGAAGGTAACAGCGTTCTGTGTGCCTTTGGCATTTAGTCATGCCGGCCCCATGACCATGGAGATGTCTTCGGACAACGCTGGCTTTTCGGCTTTGAAACGGAGATGAGCACCACCCCCTAGAGTCGGGAACGACTAGCACATATGTGCGAGGGGAACCTTTGCTTTTACCTTTAGGCAGCAAATACACAAAACAGAGATACCAGTGGGTCATTTTCCAAGGCTGTATCTTAATTTTGCCTGGCATGTTGCAAATGAGAAGATCTGTTATACTTAAAACAAGGAGCATTCCCAGCTCTCATTTAATTACAAAACTAAAAGTGAGTTTCACAAAGACCACTGTATTCTCGTTGGCTTGTGTCACTTATTTTGAAAGTCACTTACGGACTAAATTCCAAGCCTGTCAAAATATTACTTGTCTAAACTCATTGCCTAAATCTATTACTCATGGCAGCCCAATGCAAGTCTTGAGCAACTACATAGAGCAGAGAAGTTTCTAAACCTGTAGTTGTTTTTTTCCCCCTATTCTTGGGTCAATGCAGGGTCAATGACAATTCCAAGTACATTAAGAGAAGTAATCACTAATGCAATGGAGAGTGCATTGTAGGTGTGTAGTGAAATGGAATGACAAGTAAAGGATAACAATACAATCTGTTCCTAGTAACCTTATGGCTGCACAGAAGGGAATACTGAACTGCCTTTACCAATATGCTGATTATATTATTAAAATGATTATTCATTCTGCTGAAGGGTAACGAAGTGAGACAGGCATGAAAAAGACTTCTACACTTTTCGAAGGTACAACAAATTTAGACGTCTGCATCAGTAAGTTAGCTTATAGATTGCAGAAAAGACCACAATACTTTTAAGTAGGCTTATTTCGGCAAAATAGAAGAGAGAGGTTTCAGAGGTAGCTTCACTTAACTGAATATGTGAACTCACCTTTCAGGAGGAAAAAAAAGCCTTCTAAAAGTACTTTTATCCATTTTGGAAATGTTGAACTTTCTCATTTATGGGCCAAACCACACACTAAATGGATTAAAGAAGATTCCTTGCCTATCAGTAGGGCATCGTTGCACAAAAAGGTTCAACACACCAAATTGGGTTGGCGTCCATTAACAAATTGCAAATCTTAACCTTTGTAAAATGGTCTTTTATGGCATATTCAAAGAACGTTCATTAGAAATCTGCAACATGAAAAAGCAAAACAAAACAAACTTGATTCCTAAGTCTGGGCTTTTATTTTTCAGGGGTAGGCTAGGGTGGGATGGAGATTGTGTTTTAATGCAAGTCTGATAATGCTTGGAAAAATCTGAACAATGCTAGTCATTTCTGCCAACATGTACCCCTTCTCTTAAATATATATATAAAGTATTTTTCAGAGTATAAGACACACCATTTCCCCCCCTAAAAGAGGCTGAAAATTTGGGTGCATCTTATACTCCAAATGTAGCTTTTTAGAAGCTTTTTTTCCAGCCCTAACGAGGCGTTAACGAGGTACTAATGAGTGAAGCGATCTTCCCAGCTTTGCCTGCTCTGAGTCTCCGCTGTGCTTTAACGAGGCGCTAGCGAGTGAAGCGATCTCCATGCTTTGCTCCGACTCTCAGCTGTTCTTTAGAAGCTTTTTTTCAGCCCTAACTAGGCGCTAGCCGAGTGAAGCGATCTCCCCGTGCTTTGCCTACTTTTCTCATTGCTGCTTCCTCTCAGCTGGGCCTTAGAAGCTGCTTTTTATCCCCAAGCAGGGGATAAAAAAGCAGGAAACTAATGTGATGAAGCTGACCAGACTAAGGACGCTAGCCAGATTATTACCTGGTAGGCAGATTTCCCCCTCTCCCTATTTTCCTTCCCAAAACCTAAGCTGCGTCTTATACGCCGGTGTGTTTTATACTCCAAAAAATATAGTACTCACGTATACACCAAAAGAAGAAATCAACAGGGCCGGTCAGCTCTACTCAGCAGTGCTTCATTTCAATATAACTTCAAGCAACCTGCCTCTTGGTAGCCCTTTATCAAAGCACTTGGTCATGAGTGGCCATGGTACTTTGCTTCTCTTCACTTCCTCTGAAGCAGAGAACTGTTCAAAGCAAAGGAGACTTTGTTACATTGCTAAGGGGGAACAATTTTTCTTTGCAAGAAAAATTTTCTTGGCAGAAGGGTGTCTACAAAATATATATCTGGTTATTGTTTTCTTTCTTTTGCTGGCTCTTGAAATCCCAGTATACATATATACAAGTGATATGGAGGAGGAGGAGGAGGAGGAGGAGGAGGAGGAGGAGGAGGAGGAGGAGGAGGAGGAGGAGGAGGAGGAGGAGGAGGAGGAGGAGGAGATTCATGACATCTTTCACAGACTCCACAATTCACATATGGAATCCTATGTATCTGGTTATTGTTTTCTTTCTTTTGCTGGCTCTTGAAATCCCAGTATACATATATACAAGTGATATGGAGGAGAAGTAGAAGGAGGAGGTGGAGGAGGAGGAGGAGGAGGAGGAGGAGGAGGAGGAGGAGGAGGAGGAGGAGGAGGAGGAGGAGGAGGAGGAGATTCATGACATCTTTCACAGACCCCACAATTCACATATGGAATCCTATGTATCTGGTTATTGTTTTCTTTCTTTTGCTGGCTCTTGAAATCCCAGTATACATATATACAAGTGATATGGAGGAGGAGGAGGAGGAGGAGGAGGAGGAGGAGGAGGAGGAGGAGGAGGAGGAGATTCATGACATCTTTCACAGACCCCACAATTCACATATGGAATCCTATGTATCTGGTTATTGTTTTCTTTCTTTTGCTGGCTCTTGAAATCCCAGTATACATATATACAAGTGATATGGAGGAGAAGTAGAAGGAGGAGGTGGAGGAGGAGGAGAAGCAGAAGGAGGAGGAGGAGGAGGAGGAGGAGGAGGAGGAGGAGGAGGAGGAGGAGGAGGAGGAGGAGGAGGAGGAGATTCATGACATCTTTCACAGACCCCACAATTCACATATGGAATCCTATGTATCTGGTTATTGTTTTCTTTCTTTTGCTGGCTCTTGAAATCCCAGTATACATATATACAAGTGATATGGAGGAGAAGTAGAAGGAGGAGGAGGAGGAGGAGGAGGAGGAGGAGGTGGAGATTCATGACATCTTTCACAGACCCCACAATTCACATATGGAATCCTAAGAGAATGATTCTCCTGGATGCTTTATGTTCATGAAAACTGGCCTTAATCACACAACAAAGAAAGTAACAGAGACAAAAGACAGGATGCATCAATACACACTTACCAGTCCTAGCATCACCAGGGTTTCCAATATTCTTACCACCGTTTTGCCATGCATATGCTCACTTTGCGAGCTTCCGTGCATGTACCTGGCCTTCTGCACTTTACTGCCCCGCTTTACTCACTCACTCGCTTTCCGTGCATGTGCCCGGCCTCAAAAACATGCCTAAATAGAATGGCATAGAGCCAGGGCAGGTGGGCAGGCCCACCTGCGATTTACGCTACCAGATTGCCTGAACCAGTACGAACCGGCTGAATACCACTTCTGCCTAGCACCAATGCATCGTTTGATGAGAAGAGACGAATACTGCACAGTCAACATAAGATCCTGCTGGAAAAGAATAAATTGCTCTCCTCTGAGCCAAAGTTAACTCTTCAAGACTTTGTGGATTGTGTCTTTGTAGCATTCTTTCAATGATGTCCAAAAATTCAGGAATGGGATGTGCTGAATGTCCTCCAGATCATATTATTCTGGAGAACAGTCCAGCAATTTGCAAAAACAAAACAACAAAAAACTCTTATGAGTTAAAAGCAGTTTGAGGTTTCCTGAACGTAGAGTTCTGTACAAAATAGTCCTGGAATTGTTTCAAACGTCCTCTACTCTAGAGGATTTACCACCAAACTCTTGAATCCAGAATGTTGTGGTTCTGAGGAGTTTGAACATGGTCCAGAAGGTGAACAGAATGTTCTTTTAATATTTCCTTCCCAAATTGGTGATTTTTGCCCATCGCTGTTTTTGTAGCAACAATTTGGAAGTAGATATTATTGACATGTTGGAGATTATCTATTTCCCAGATCAGCCCACATGTATTTCTCAGGGAATGAATATAAGAAACTATGATCATCCAAGTCTTTTTTTTAAAAAATCTACGTTAAGGAAATGATCATCCAAATATCATTCAGTACAGATAGTCCTTGACTTACAACAGTTCATTTAGCAACTGTTACAACGGCGCTGAAAAAAGTGATTTGTGACCATTTTTCACACTTATACCCATTGCAATATCCCAATGGTCATGTGATCAAAATTAAGACGCTTAGCAACTGACTTGTATTTATGACGGTTGCAGTGTCCCGGGATCATGTGGCCACCTTTTATGACCTTTTGACAAGCAAAGTCAATGGGGAAGACAGATTCATTTAACAACCGAATTATTAACTTAACACCCTGACTCCTTTTGAGGCATCACCCTGAAGGCCAGATCCTGAAGACGAAACTCAAATTCTTTGGCCTAATGAAAAGGAAGGACTCACTGGAGAAGAGCCTAACGCTGGGAACGATTGAGGGCTAAAGAAGAAGGGGGCGACAGAGAATGAGATGGCTGGTTGGAATCACTGAAGCAGTCGGCGTGAGGTTAAATGGACTCTGGGGCATAGTAGAGGACAGGAAGGCCTGGAGGAACATTGTCCATGGGGTCGTGATAGGTCAGACACAACTTCATGACTAACAACAACAACTTAACACCCGCAGTGATTCAGTTAACAACTGTGACCAGAGAAGCTGTAAAATGAGGCAAAACTCACTTAACAAATGTCTCACTTATAGCAACATAAGTTTTGGGCTCAGTTGTGGTCATATGTCGAAGACTACCTGTATCTAGCAACCTTGTAAATGTCACCTTGTACAATTCCTTGAAAGCCAAACAAAATTCATTGAAAGCAAAGCTTGGTGGATTACTACTCTTGGGATCTCTTGAGGCCTACAGATGGGTTATTGGTCAAGTCACTTTTAACTTCCAGGATCTGTGCTTTTGTGGTTCTTAGCCTCATTAGAAGCAAAAAAAGTTTTTCAATGAGATGTATTTCCCCCATGTGGGTATTAGGAGACCTTATCTTGGAAAGGATCATTTTGTCAAGCCATGCATCCATTTTATTTCTGGGGCAGCTGGGTAGTTCGTGGCACAAAGCCATTTTATATAACCTTTTCAACACTGTCATTGGATGAAGAGTTGGAAAGATTCATTTCTTTTCCTCAGAGAGCAGTTAATTTCGAGACTGAGCGTACATTTCTTTTATAAGCTATTTGCAAATTTATTGGGCATTAAATGACATCATGCTTCCCAAATTAAAATGAGCATTTGTAAATATACTTTGAGATTAAATAAAAGCTGCAAATTAACAGCTTAAATAAATTACTTTTTTTTTTTTGTTTAAGTAAATGAGCAGGAGGACAAAAGGGGAAAGGGACAAGGAAAGTCAAATTAATAATGAAAGTGAAACATTTTATAAGTTTAGTTTTGATGCTATTACATATATCCCTTGCCTCCCTGAGTAGTTAAAGTGTTCCAAGAACAAATGACTGGGTTTAGAGTCATTCATGAACATGTTCGAGGAAAGAATGTCAATTTTGTAATAGTTGTTCCATTTATGGAAACAAACTGAGAATGCTGAATACTTGTTTTTCATGAAGACTAAGTGGCCACAATAATGATGCTCAATCCTTTTATTTTTTTATTTATTTTATCAGATTTCTATACCGCCCTTCTCCTTTCGGACTCAGGGCGGTGAACAGTCAAAGTAAAACATTTGTACACAAAAGTTAAAATAGATTTAAAATAATTAAATAAATTTGGCCCATAATTTAAAATATTTCAATTTAAAACCAATTTCAAATTTTAAAAACCCACCATAAAATCAGGACAGCCCGGCTAACTGAAAGAAATAGGTTTTAAGGGCCCGACAAAAAGTTCAGAGGTCTGGGATCACTCGTATCTCTGGGGGTAGATTGTTCCAGAGGGTAGGTGCCACCACAGAGAAGGCTCTCCCCCTGGGGTTCGCCAGCCGACATTGTCTGGCCAACGGCACCCTGAGGAGGCCCTCTCTGTGGAAGCGAACTGGCCGGTGGGAGGCAATTGGTGGCAGAAGATGGTCCCGTAAGTACCCCGGCCCTAAGCCATGGAGCGCTTTAAAGGTGATCACCAACACCTTGAAGCGCACCCAGAAGTCCACCGGAAGCCAATGCAGCTCACGCAGGAGAGGAGTCACATGGGAGCGCCCAGTCACTCCCATAATCCTCTGCGCGGCCACATTCTGCAAATGCATTCTGCATTTTAAGCCAAAGATGTTACTCTACATTTCAAAATATCTCTGACAATACTTTCATTTGGCTAATGTCAACTCGCAAAGCATCCCTGGCCTGCTCTTGAGTTGCCATAGGCCAGGGGAGATGGAAAATCGACGAAATGGCACAGGGTCTTAATACCCAATCCTGTTTTCTCTTGTTTTAATTTTTTAAAAAAGAATCATTATGTTTATAAAGCACAAGAGCTCTCAAAATCATGCCCTTGTCACCTCACGTTAGATTATTGCAACGTGCTCTACATGGGGCTACCCTTGAAAAGTGTTCGGAGACTACAGTTGGTCCAGAATGCAGCCGCGCGAGCTGTCGTGGGTGCGCCTAGATACACCCACATTGCACCAATTATCCGCATGCTGCACTGGCTCCCTATTGGTCTCCGGGCACAATTCAAGGTGTTGGTTATTACTTTTAAAGCCCTACATGGCTCAGGGCCAGGCTATCTTCGAGACCGCCTTCCACCGCATACCTCCCAGCAACCGGTAAGATCCCACAGAGTTGGTCTCCTCCGGGTCCCGTCAGCTAAACAATGCCGGCTGGCAGGCCTGCGGGGGAGGGCCTTCTCTGTGGCTGCCCTGGCTCTCTGGAACCAGTTACCTCCTGAAATCTGGACCACCCCCACCCTATTGGCCTTTCGAAAAGCGGTGAAGACCTGGCTTTTCTGGCAGGCCTGGGGCCGTTGATCTCGCTGTTGCGATCATGTGAGATCCTACTATGAATGGTGTGAATGGGTTTTAATGTTTTAATTTTTAAATGTTTTTATAATGTTTTTTTAAATGCATTAAAATTAAAATGTTCTTATCCATTCCAGCGAGAATACAGTGGGTCATTTATAAACATCACCACCATAGGGTATTTAAGAAGACTATCTTAGAACTTTTTCCCTACTTGCCTTACTTACTTACCTACCTACCTACTTACCTTACAGCAATTGGGTATGTCTAGTTTAATGAAAAGAAGGACTAGGGGAGACATGATAACAGTCTTCCAATATCTCACGGGTTGCCACAAAGAAGAGGGAGTCAAGCTATCCTCCAAAGAACCTGAGGGCAGGACAAGAAGCAATGGGTGGAAGAAGCAAGCTAAAACAATTAATCAGTGGAACAACTTGCTTCCAGAAGTTGTGAGTGCTCCATCACTGGAGATTTTTAAAAAGATTGGGCAGTCATTTGTCTGAAATGGTATAGGGTTTCCTGCTTGATCAGGGGGTTGGACTGGAAGACATCCAAGATCCTTTCAAACTCTGTTATTCTGTTAACTTGCAGCCTTCTTGATTCGACTATCCGGATCAGACTCAAACCAGACTCACTTATAAACTGTTTTACTGGAAAAACATTCAGTGCCCCCTTGATTTGTGTGTGTGTGTGTGTGTGTGTGTGTGTGCATGTGTGCGTGTGTGTGTGTGTGATTCAGTCCTGGATTTTCAAGTTTTTTTCCCTTTGGAAATAAACCATCAAGAGTTATTTACCAGGACATGACAGTCGTCCATCTTAATCTACGCGAGAAACAAACACAGTATACTTTGCATTAAGAACTCTTGATTCAACAAGGAGAAATTAATTACAGTGGGCTATAATTCATAGGTAAATCCATAGTGCCCTACACTTAATGTACACACAGTATTGGAGGGTTACAAAGGGTACAGACCATGAAATTATACTCATATACTCAATTAACACTCATGTCACAGTTAATTATGGTAAAGGCATTTCAACAATGCCCTTTTCTTCCACCTTGTGAAGATTCTTGATATGTATGAGAAATAAATGATGTTCGAAGGGTGATTAAGGAAGGTCTCTCTCTTAAGTTTGCAGATGCTGGCAACTTTTCTAATGCACCCTATCAAGCATGGAAAGGCAGCACACATCCATCTGAGAGGGTTGGGGTGGGTGGGGAGGGAGGATCATCTAGTCCTTCAGAATTGATTATCTGCTTACTAGCATCATCTACAGAAGAGAAACATTTTCCCCCCACAATGCATTCTACAGCTGCAGAGGGTTTTAATTACCTGGAACCTGGCCGGTGTAACATTGATTACAAACATAACCAAAATGGAAAATAGCGCCGGTGGATTGAATGTCCCTTGATGAAATTGGGCTCGTAATAAAGCACTTGCGTTGAAAGCCATTCCTGGAGTGACAATAATGCACAAGTCAGCATTCACAAATGTACAGCCTCCTGTTGACAGCAGATTGAATGAGGATCCTTATCTGGATTAAGTTATGGTGAAGGGATCACAGACAGTGAGGGGATCTCTTCAATACAAATTTCTGGGAATCAATCCTTAGGATTCATTTATGCACTTCATTTTTTTTTAAAGGAACTCGCTAGTATTAAAATGTTTACTGACTCTCAAATGCCATGTTTATTGACAAAATACATATTATGAGTACACTAAGGGAGCTGATCATCTTTCTATCTATCTATCTATCTATCTATCTATCTATCTATCTATCTATCTATCTATCTCTATATATCTATGTATCTATCAATATATGTATGTATCTATCTATCTCTATCTATCTATCTATCTATCTATCTATCTATCTATCTATCTATCTATCTATCTATCTCTATGTATCCATGTATCTATCAATGTATGTATGTATTTAGCTCTATTTATCTATCTATCTAATCTATCTATCATCTATTTATCTATCATCTATCTATCTCTATGTATCTATGTATCTATCAATATATGTATGTATGTATGTATGTCTATCTATCTATCCATCCATCCATCCATCCATCCATCCATCCATCCATCCATTCATCCCACTCTCTTCCTCCCTCCCTCCCTATCTATACATTATATCTATCATCTATATCTATTAAATATCATCTATATCTTTTATCTACATGATATTTGAGATCAGGCAACTCACATTTGAATTGTAGGGAAACCATGTTAGTAGATAGCATCTTTCTACATTTTTTTTTACATATTTTATCAAAAGGCAGAAAAATTGGCAAACTGTAACTCAGTTCGCCATATTTACAGAGCAATGTGTTCCCCCCCCACTGAATTTGATGAAGTGAATGTCAGTTTACAAAAGATTATGTCTTTTTTAAATAAAATTTCTTGAAAACGTGCAACTAGACTCCTAATTTTCACACTTGAACTGGTGACAGATAAACTTACTTTTATTCTAGCATTTCTACATTCTTCTTCTTAGAGAATGTAAAGAATAAAACAGACAAAAGCTTAAAATCTTCCCATGGCTGTGTCAAGGGATATTATATTTATTTTCCACTTGTTACTCTCTTCTGCCTATTTCAAAATTAAGGTGTCTTCTCCAACTGCAGAGGAGATTGTTACCCAGATATGAACTCCATACATCTAAGCTGGAGAAAAACAAAAATATATGGTTTGCTGTACACTCTTAATTAACATGGTGTATTTTCTATGGAGGACCGGAGTGGTGCAATGGCCTAGATGTGGAGCTCTCAATCACAATCAGGAGGCTGTGAATTCAATTCTAGGTAGAGGCAGATATTTCTCTCTCTGGGCACACTGAGAATATATCTGCTGAACAAAACTCCACATTGGTGACAGGAAGGGCATCCGACCATTAAAACCGTCTTCTGGGGGGACTTCCGGTTGATGTCGCAGCAGGAACGGACTGGAAAATAGCAGGCTCCGGTGAACCGCATGAAATCCAGCTGGATGAACCGTTGCCGAGAGGCTTTTGAGCCATAGCTGTCTTGTAGGGACAATGAAGAAAGGAGAGGCATTTCGGGGACTGCAAAGAATTGGCAATTTCCTCACTGGAACAGAAACAGCTCTCCCAAAGCGGCAGCAGGGGCAGCGGCCACTTCGAAGCTGGGACAACCGGACTGAAGAATTGAGCAGGAGTGGCATTTGGACAGAGTGCTAGAACTGGGTGAGATAACTGCCAATTTATACTAAGAAAAATGGAAATTGAAGTCATAAAAGAATTCCTGAACTTGGACTAACGGCTATCTAGCATTTGGAGGGGGAAATGCACATGTGGAAAAAAGAGAAACTGTAGACTGTAATACAAAGAATCTAAGAGAAAGTCTTGGATTTGGAAAATTGGGAAAAGCAAAATATTTCAAAAAGGGAACAAATTATTTTCAGAAGAAAGATAACAATTTACAAGAGGTTTTTAAAAATTATTGAATATTTTGATAAACAATTGGATTTAATAGATTATTTTCTAACAGGTAGAAATGGAGAGTGCCATCTGCTGGAGAAAAGAAAAAGTACTGCAATACTCTATTCAAATAGAAAAAAAAAACAGAAAGCAGCTGGAAAGTTCGACCTTGGCCATATAGAAGAAGATAATATGGACACTGTGAAAACATTTAAGGAGTGACTGTGTTTTTTATTAGGGTGCTGGTTTCGTTTCCCTTCTCTTCTGGAAGATAGCTTCACAATTGGATTTGACTGTTGTTGAATTTGGACAATTAATAATCGAAGAGAATATTTTAATTTTGAAGAACAAAGGAATATTTCAAGAAAAAAGAAGAGGAGATATAAGAAAATTACATAGACTTTAAATTTTGGCTAATTGCACAGAGATATAATTGGGGAAGTATTAATAACGTTTTAAATTGTCACAAAATGAAGTTGCAGATGTATGAAGAGTTACTTTTGATGCTTAAAAGTATGTGTGAATCTTTAATAGGCAAAAAACCCCAGAAAATTTATTTAAATTTTCAGAAAAAGAAAATGAAGAAGAGCTGGAAGAGGGAAATTTAGAAGAGAAACAAGAAATTAACAATGTTGAAGAGAAAGTATTAAAAAATAGAAATCAGATAGAGTATATTATAGAAATCTTTGGGAATGTAAAAAGAGCACAGAAAAAAGGGGGGAAATCTCCCCTAAAAAAGTAGCAGATAATAGGGAAAAAGGGAAATATCTGGAAGAGACAAAGGAAAACTATGGTGAGGGAAGTTTAAACAACACAACAAAAAAAGATAAAAGGAAGTCAGAAGATGAAATGTAATATATACAAAAAGAAAAAAAAACAGAAAATTGAGAAGTTAGAGCGAGATAAAGGATTGGGCAAAAAACTACTAGAAAAGGGGATGCTAAAAAGATTGAGAGATGATGGTTAAAGATGAAGGATGATGAAGGAAATGTTAGTAAATATATATAAAATAGATTAATGAATGGGAATGGAAAGTAGACAATATAATAACAATAGTGTTTTTGATAGTTTTTTAAACTAGAATGGAATTTTAAATATTGAATTGGTAAGAGAGAAGAATTATAGGATATATTGTGATCTTAGATGAAAGCATTGAATGAAATGGGGGAAAAATATGTGAGAATAATATGGTAGAAGTTGAAAAAATAAGATATGGCATAAAATGATTATAAGTGATTATATGATAAAGATGAATGAATAGAACTTGTCTACACTAAATTTTAACAGAAAAGTGATAATAAGTAAGTTGACAATATTATGACAATATTATTAATTTTGTTAACAATGTAAATTAAAATGAACAGCTAAATGCTAATTGTAAAGAGAATAAAAATATTGAAATCATGAAAGCGATTATTTCTGTAAAGAAGAAGGAATAGAACATGTCTGTGATAAACTACAGCAGATGGAAAGGTGAAAATAAGTAATTTTATAATATTATTAATTTTGATAACAATGTAAATTAGGATGAATATTTTCATGCTAATGATTGGGAAGAAGGAATTAGAGAGACACTTCCGGAAATGAAGAAAGATGTAAATAATTGGAGCAATTGTAATTGAGAAGAAATATAAGGCGTAAAGTGATGTTATTTCAATATAAATTGAAAATGATAAAAAATGATGGGAAAAAAATAATGTGGCAGAAGTTGAAACAAGAAGAAATGGAGAAAAATGATTAATTTGTGATAAAGGATTAACATATATTATAATGATGATTTTGATAATGTATAAGATGTATAAGACATGACTCTGTCAACACTCTGTTTATAAAATATGTATGATGAAAGGGAATTTTTTTAATAAAAACCCTCTGCTAGCTCCATTCAGTTGCCCAGACCCTACCTTGCAAGGGATTTTGTGGTCATTAAATGAAGATGATGATGATTTTCTATAGAGGACCCCAAAGAATATAGAAAAAGAGTGGAGCTTTGTCTCTTTAATAACAAATGGAATAACTTTAATAACAAATGGAATTAATGTTCAGGAAATGTTTGAAGCACCTACAATTACCTGAAGAATACTTATCCAAGATCCTATAGAAAGTTAGCATTTTATTGTTTTGCTTTTGTACATACGCATCATTTTGTTCTTTTCTCAAAACAAACAAAACATGAAGAAATGTGAGACTTGATAGATGTTTTAATATTTTAAAAGAATGATCTTTTTCCTACCAACCACAAAACGTATTAAATAACAAAGTCTCAAACTTCATTTATTTCTTGTTTTCCGTAGATAAATCAACCCTACACACACACACACACACATACACATAGTCAAATGTATGTTGTGATCCAGGAATATACACCTAACAGAAAGTACATCATGTTGTAAGTACTCATTAAACAGGTGTTTAATTTTACATGCCCAGTTGAATCAATCAAGTGAGAGAAGGTTATAATTATGAACTTGGCAATATCAATAAATTATGCTTGGGTTTCCAAGAATGATGCTTGCATAGGAGGGAATCTTCAAGGCGTTACCCACCAACATCCAGCTGGTGTCAGTTTCCACTATATAAATTTTTGGAAGCGTTTAAATTATGAAGCATGCAGAAGGATAGACCTTGTTCCCATAAAACATTGGACTCATTTGCTATCCCTGTAAACATGCAGGTGAGGGTGACCCAACTGACTTTCAGAAAGCTGTTGACCAAATTCTTTGCCCAAGTCAATTTAGTAAATGCCTTTTCTAGGATGAGTTAATTTAATTTACTAAGCAACTGTTCCTTGCCTTGATAAGATATGTGTTGAATATGCATGCAACTCAACAAGAGAGACACAGACTTCAGAGGATAATTAGAACTGCAGAAAAAACAATGGCTACCAACCTGCCTTCCATTGAGGACCTGTATACTGCATGAGTCAAAAAGAGGGCTGTGAAAATATTTACAGACCCCTCACATCCTGGACATAAACTGTTTCAACTCCTACCCTCAAAATGACGCTATAGAGCACTGCACACCAGAACAACTAGACACAAGGATAATTTTTTTCCTGAAGACCAACACTCTACTAAACAAATAATTCCCTCAACACTGTCAAACTATTTACTAAGTCTGCACTACTATTAATCTTCTCATCGTTCCCAAAACCCATCTCCTTCCGCTTATGACTGTATGACTGTAACTTTGTTGCTTGTATTCTTACAATTTATATTGATATTGTTTCCTGATTGCTTATTGCACCCTATGACTATCATTAAGTGTTGTACCTTATGATTCTTGATGATCGTATCTTTTCTTTTATGTACATATAAGAGCATATGCACCAAGACAAGACAAGTGTGTCCAATCACACTTGGCCAATAAAAAAAATATATATTCTATTGTGTCTGGAAAACACACAGCTGAATCTGGAACTGCTACAGCCGAAGTAAAGGATCCAACTCCATTTGGGAATGGCTTAAAATTAGGGCATCAGTATTTGGTTTGCCCACTAATTGCCCACTAGATGCCCCTAAAAGTAAAGGTAAAGGTTTCCATCGCACATATGTGCTAGTCGTTCCCAACTCTAGGGAGTGGTGCTCCTCTCCGTTCCAAAGCCGAAGAGCCAGCACTGTCCAAAGACGTCTCCATGGTCATGTGGCTGGCACGACTAAATGCCAAAGGCGCATGGAACGCTGTTACCTTCCCACCAAAGGTGGTCCCTATTTTTTTTACTTGCATTTTTCACGTGCTTTTGAACTGCTAGGTTGGCAGAAGCTGGGACAAGTAACGGGAGCTCACCCCATTACGTGGCACTAGGGATTCGAACCGCTGAACTGCCGACCTTTCGATCGACAAGCTCAGCATCTTAGCCACTGAGCCACCACGTCCCTTTGCCCCTAGCAAGAAGTAAATGTTTTGCAAACTTTTTTTTGTTGCTCTCCAATGAGATGTCTACTTCTGATGTTGAAAGGCATAACACAAACCAGGGGTGGGTGGGTGGGGGAATCAACTTTAAAAAGTTTAAGTCCAAAATCCACAAGAATTAATGTATAAAATTGGGGGGGGGGAGAAATCCTTGCAAATGTGGAAGGATAAATGGCATCCTTTGATATTTGTTGTTTGCTACAAATCGAGTCTAGGAAAAATATGTCTCTACGTGGCATTTGCATGTGAATTTAGAGAATATGGCCAGTCTTGGTTTAAAATATTGTCCTCTTGTTAAGACTTCTGATTTAAAATTCTCACTGCTAGGCTAATAGACTAATTCAGGCTTCTTTCTCTGAAGGTTTTCATTGAACCATACATGCTACAGACAGAGGTAGGAAGTAAAGTCACCTGCCAAAATGGAGTGAAGGAGAGAGGGAGGGAGGGAGGGAGGGACAGAGGGAGGGAGAGAAAGAGAGAGAATTTTGTCTTAACAGAAGCTGTATGTGATTAATTAGCTCCTGTCCATGGCTGTCAAGTTCTACGCTTGACTCTATGACACATGACTTTGAACCTATTCACCTGAGTATATCTGCACAGTTTCGCTGTTCACTTGATATATTCTTCTCCATTTCATTCTTGAGAGAGAAGGGAAAAAAATAACATTAATATTTTCATCAAGATAATGGCTTACAGTTCAGGGCTGGCTTGCTAAGATGGTGTACCTGACCTATTTTCCAATAAGACTAAAAGCAGATAAGGGACTGCAGTGCATGGCAATTTTGTAAGAGAGGATTAAATCGATAATAGGTATCTAATAATTTAATGGGCTAGTGTTGCTGCATAATCAACATTGTACTTCTTTGGGCTTTTAATTTTTTTTTAAAGACATCAGTAATTTTTTAGGAACAGTTACCATTATTTTCTGATAGATGATGATAGACAGACAGACAGACAGACAGAAGACAGACAGACAGACAGACAGACAGACAGACAGACAGACAGACAGACAGATAGATAGATAGATAGATAAGACTGTTTTCCCCAAAATAAGACCCAACCAGAAAATAACCCCTAGCATGATTTTTTCAGGATGTTCGTAATATATGTCCTACCCCCAAAATAAGCCCCAGTTAAGATCATCAGCCAGATAGACACATTTAGTACCATATTTCTCTGAAAATAAGACCTAACCAGAAAATAAGCCCTAATGTGTCTTTTGGAGCAAAAATTAATATAAGTCCCGGCCTTATTTTCAGGGAAACATGAGAAGATAGATGATATATAGATGATATATAGTTAGATAGGTAGGTAGGTAGGTAGGTAGGTAGGTAGGTAGGTAGGTAGGTGGGTGGGTGGGTGGGTGGGTCGGTGGATGGATGGATGGATGGGTGGATGGGTGGATGGATGGATGGATGGATAAATAGATGGATAGATGGATGGATGGATGGATAGATAGATGGATAGATGGATGGATGGATGGATAGATAGATGGATAGATGGATGGATGGACGGACAGACAGACATCTAAAATAGATGGAGATGATGTTGCTGTTGTAAATTCTTTCAAAGGCCTTTGATTGCTGTAATCATAGGAGACAACAGAATCCAACAATTTTGTCAAATAATGAGAAAATAGAAAGGTGAACCAATATTTATGCTACCTAGAGATGTACAAAACAGAGGGAGGGTATAAATCTACCAATAAATAAATAAATTCCAAATAAGCACACTGCTGTTTCAACACAAACTCAATCTTGTTTTGATGCTTGTGCAACATCACAGTATATGACTAGACTTTGTCTATCCATTTCTCTCTCTCTCTCTCTCTCTCTCTCTCTCTCTCTCTCTCTCTCTCTCTCCCTCCCTCCCCCTCCCTCCCTCCCTCTCCCTCTCCCCCCCCTCTCTCTCTCTGTAGGAGAAGAAAATGTGATATGGAGTGCAAGGAAGAATCTCCCCCTAGAGGGATTTTCTTTGGAGGGAGTGTGTGTGTGTGTGTGTGTGTTTGGTAGCCCCTAGATTGTTCTGGCCATATTGGCATTTGACTTTTCTTTTGTCACCATACCAAGTTTTTTTTCTTTCCCACTTTCACAGAGATAGACAAATCTCAATCCATTTTGCATCATTTCTTTGAGTTGAAAAAAAATAAGAGATTCCTTCCAGCCAGGTTCAGCTCCTGATGACTACATAAATACAATGATGTCAGTGGCTTTCTTATGTTAATGGGGTTTTTGGAATCAATAGGCTAAATTGTAGCCTGGCATTCATTGGAAGTTACCTTTTAAAGCACTAACAAGGTTCAACATGGCTTAAGACTCTGAGCATAGACAAAGTTGGTCAGAGGCCACTGCCTATGAAAACCAGTGTTTTCAAAACATAATTAAAACAACTTCATTTACTTTAGCTAGACAGATTTGCATATTTGCAATTATTGTTGTCATTGTCATCTTTGGGAAAACGAATTAATCTCAATTGACTGAGTCAGACTTTTTCTTTCTTTTCAAGACTTATGGTTATCTAGGCAATTTTTCCATCTTCATGAGTATTATAAAAGTTATCTTACTGATGCACTGTGCATTTGCATGCAAATCTGCTTTAACTAGGAACTTCCAGATTGCAGTTTCAGAGCTACAAGAACCGATAAATAGTTTATCCCCTTTTAATTATATTTAATGCAGATGTCACCATGATGGTGCTGGATGAATGAGAGTCATTAGAATCAGAAGATAAGCATGGGAAAAAAATTACTGTTTTCATTATTGATCGTACTTCATGAACTATTGTTGCATTCATACAGCGTAAACTTGAAAATAAGTCACGGGAAGGGGAAAATGTGCATTTTAGTTAAATCTCTATCCCAACACTGGAAAAACATAACAGAAACTAGCCAAGAATCAAAGTTAAAGTTCTTCCTCTTGTCTTTTCAATTTGTCAGCTATTTTAATACAATGTCTAAAACATGTCAATTGTTTCTTAATTTTATACTTTTAATCCCTGTGGCATTAAATCAATTGATCATGTAAATATTTTTTTTCCTTATCTTTTAAAACAGAAAATAAGATAGTAAGATTTGAAAATAAGATAGGACAATAAAATCAGAATAATAAGATATTAAAAATAGGAATAGATCCTGGTCTTTTGTGTTGATGTAAAAGACATCCCAGTATAACTTGCAATCAGGTAAATTGACTATACTTTGTCAAGGTATTTCTAATGTTGAATGTTGACGGCCTAAAATTGGATGAAACCAAAAAGATTCCAAATGTCTATGGAGATTCTCAGTCATCCAGGTCATGGTTGTCCCAAAGGTGCTTTTTCAAGAGGCAACTGGACTTTCTGGTTTTTCTTTGAAGACGTTTTGCTTCTCATCCAAGAAGCTTCCAAGAAGATACAATATGTTCAGCTTGTCAGTGTATGCTAACACTTTGTTTCTTTGTTTATTATTTAAATTGGATTATTTAAATTTAATTCAATTCACTGACTACCCTGTGCACATTGCTACATAAAAATATTACCCTGCATTCATCTCCTCTTGTCCCTTTGCTATTTCACTCCAATGTTGCTTTTTTTAAATCCTCCCTATGAAAAGTTGCTGGAACAGAGCTGGATTTTTTTATATAAGTGCTTTTCAATTTGGCTGTGAGATCTAGTCATTCATTGGCAACGGAAGTTATTAATCCTGTCCAAGTCAGAAAATAATGCCTTCTTGCTGACAAAAATTATGATGGATCAACTGGGAGGAAACCTTCTGGAGAACATTGGCATTAAATATCTCATGTAGAAGTGTCCTTTATTGAACATGACTGGAAAACAGAGATTTCAGGATCTGACACCATGTGCTTTGCAATTGGTCCTTGAACTTTGGGCTCGTCTAGTGTGTAGATATGTAGTGTAAATATGTAGATTCCCAATTCAGAGTTATTGGTTGATTTCCAGAAATTAGTCATGTTCTTCTTCCTTTCACTCCATATGCTGGTGAGACAGAGATATTTCAAATCACGCAGATTGACAAAGGATAAGTGAATAACTTTATTCAGCTCTAGTCTAGATAATAATAATAATAACAACTGTATACACAGTATACCCATACAACGAAATTCACTTAACACCCAAAGACTAGGTCCAACACACATAACAATCCCCAAACACACTCCCACCCACCACAATTCCCCACTGCTAAACCACCCAAACATCCACACAGCAGACCAACTAATACTGTCCAACAGCTCACTGATGGTGGCCCTTTAGTTCATCATTGAGTGCAATTATAGCTCTGGGATAAAAACTATTCAGAAAACGTGTGGTCTGAGTTTTAATTGTTCTGTATCTTCTGCCAGAAGGCAACAGTCCAAAAAGATTGTAAGCAGGATGGGAAGAGTCTCTGAGAATGTTATGCAACTTTCTCAAACCGCGAGATTCGAAGATGTCATCCAGGGCTGGTAACTGGAGCCTGATGATATTCTGGGCAGTTTTAATGATTCTCTGTAGAGCATTTTTTGTCCGCTACAGAGCTGCTCCCATACCATGCAAGAATGCTGTATGTCAGGACACTCTCAATGGTGCTGCCATAGTAGGACAGAAGTAGATGCTGAGATAGATTTATCTTCTTGAGCATTTTCAAGAAGTACAGCCTCTTCTGTGCCTTCTTTACAAGCGTGTTATCATTCAGAGTCCATGAGAGGTCCTTCGAGATGTCCTAGATTAAAGTCTCATGAATTTAATGTAAAAAACCCCCAAACAGAACAAAATATGGAGTCAGTTGCATGCCTCGTGATTAATATAAAATGCAGCGTGGCTGATCATCTGCCTTATTCTAACAGATCCTAGGCGATATCCCAACTTCTACTGTACTCTAGTTGGCACCTGCTGATGGAATTGGAGCTATACGTCTGGTCTCTGTCACTGACTTATGAGAAGAAAAATGTAACAGTAATTGATGATATGTGAGATAGGAACACTTTTCCATATTTTAGAGGATTTTTTTTTTTCATTTAGCTTTAATTTTCATCCTGTGAAACTGTCAATTGTTGGAAAATGTCAGCAGCAGTGATAAAATCAAATGTGCTGGTGCTATAGACATCCAGAAACTCAACTGATGGATGCATATTTCAAGATGGACTACCAATAACATTTAGAAGTGCAAGAAATGTTTATGCTCTTCCACTTGAAATGCAAAAATGCATTTGTACCTTGGGTAAAATAACTCACGCTATTTTAGATCCACCATTGCAATTTTTGTGCAATATCCCATTGCGGTCACTTAACATAGGAAAATCTCTTGAGCAGTATCTATGGAGATTCTCAGTCATCCAGGTCATGGTTGTCTCCAAGGTGCTTTTTCAAGAGGCAACTGAACTTTCTGGGTTCTTCTTTGAAGGTGTTTCGCTTCTCATCCAAGAGCTGAAGAAGCTTCTTGGATGAGAAGTGAAACGTCCTTAAGGAAAAACCAGAAAATCCAGTTGCCTCTTGAAAAAGCACCTGTGGGACTCTTGAGTAGTAGTGATCCATTATGCTCAATACCAATATGCTAGTGTATGAAAGAGCAATTGATACATTGAATTGTGAACAATGCACTCTTATGTGAAGATGAGAACAACTATTCTTTCTTGACTGTACCTCCATGATACTCTCATACATCACCTCCAATGTTATTTCTGACTAGATCAGAGCCTTCAAACCTCACTTGATGATTGAATCAATAACGGGGGGGGGGGGGAAGCTGTAATCTTTACTGTAGAATGGCAGAAAGAAAGGAAGGAAGGAAGGAAGGAAGGAAGGAAGGAAGGAAGGAAGGAAGGAAGGAAGGAAGGAAAAAAGAAAGAAAAGAGAGAGAGAGAGAAGAAAGAGAGAGAGAGAGAGAGAGAGAAAGAAAAGAAATGGATGAAGAAGTGCCTGCACTGACAATATTTGACAAACCAGCAAATGTCCTAAAAATAGAGCAATGGAAATGAAGTGTGCGACTTCCAGATCCATTTATCACCATGATTATGGAAACAAGAGGACATGTAAATTATTTAATGAGAACACACAGAAGAATGGCGTCTTTGATCCCAACTTATTACATATTCTTATAGAGATGCTCTATTATGTCTGAATTGCACACATTGTCTCAGGAATATTGTTGCCAGCATTCAGCTGACTATTTTCAGAAAACACATGAGACATTTTCCATCAACATAAACATCAGTAAAAAGGCATTACTCTATCTTCCAGTCCAAATTTTTCTACATGGCTCAAAGGCAAAAAAAAGATTAATAAATAACAACTTCGGAATTTGATATGAGAGATATATTAATGCCCTACTTGTTACTGCTTTCCCCTCAAACACTTGTTTAAGCTCTTCCTTTATATATCAAAAAAGATTACCTTGCAAGCATATTTTATCTGTTCTTCTTCTCAACTCAAATACCAGTTATTCGAGAGGAGGGAGGGAAAAAAAATGAATACTGCATAATAATTGTATGCAGATTGAAATCTCCTTCTCATAAAATTGTTAATGCTTGAAGAGAGTGTTCTGTGGGAGAAAAAAGTACCAGCTCAATTGGTGCAGTTTGGTAACAAAAGTTTATTCTCGGCTTCGTCCTTTAGAATGAAAACACTCATTATAATACCAGCCAAGCAGATCCAATCAATAAAGATATCTAGATCACTTTTCTAATTGCACCAAGGCCACACTGACCTTTTAACCATGATCTAAAGCATTAGTTTTAGTTTCTTTGCCCTCCTTTTATCAAAACTAAAACCACTTCTTGTCTTAATTGCTATCTGCCATTTAAGGCAGTTGATGATAACATGTCACTTTCATGGCAAGTAGAGTTGAGTGGCCTGATGGATAGGGGACTGAATTTGAAAACCGAAAGAAATCTGGAGAGAAATGATTAAGGTGGTACATTTAGCTTTAATCAGGAGTGCGTGTAGTGCCAGCCTTAACCTTGGGTAAACTGATGGTGCAAACCCATCTGTAGAATAAGGGGAAAAATACATTTACCAAGCTAAATAGAAATTTAAATTTCATTAAAATTTGAAGAAACAATTTTTCTATTCATAACCCCCCTGGCAGCTGTGAAAAACCAAGTCCACCTGTGAAAATCCAATTAAACTGATGTATTGCTAAACAGCCTATGTGCAGACATCTTCTCAACAAATAGCATAGCATAGCATAGCATAACATAACATAGCGCAGAACAGAAGAGCACAGAACAGGAATAGAATAGAATAGATTAAAATAGAACAGAACAGAACAGAACAGAACAGAACAGAACAGAATAGAATAGAATAGAAAGGGGCCTTGGAGGTCTTCTAGTCCAGCCCCCTGTTCAAGCAGGAGAATCTATACCATTTCAGACAAGTGACTGCCTAATCTCTTCTTAAAACCCCCCAATGATGGAGCATCCATGATTTTTGAAGGCAAGCTGTTCCACTGGTTAATTGTCCTCATTGTTAGGAAGATTCTCCTTAATTCCAGATTGCTTCTCTCTTTGATTAGTTGTTACCATTGTTAGCACATGCTTAGAGTTAAATAAGGGTCAATGGCCATCATGGAGAGTTGTATTTAGTTTGCATGTGGCTACATATAGACCTGTCTCCCTGTGGAGTTGGGATCGTAGGAGCAGGAGCATAGAAGAGTTCAGAGGCAGATGCATAAATAAATGTCTTAAACATATTTATTCATATAATAAATCATATTAACTATGTACAACAGAGATCAAGTCTCATGAGGAACAAACATGAAAAGAGAGAGATGGAGAGAGCGAGGTGGAAAAGGTTGGAGGGGGTTTTATACTCAGGGTAAGCCCCTCCTTTCCACATAGGGGTGGAGACACTCTCTGCCTCCACTGGCGTCTATATGACACATGTGCCAATGGCTTGCAAATACTTGACACTCCCAATTCCTGGGGACTACGAGAATCAGCCCTTAGATGTCCTTCAGACCAATGAAAAACATGATATCCTGCTATAGATAAGTGCTCAGCATTTTCTTATTGGGAAATATGTCCAGCTTCTGAGTACGTATCTCTCAATGGATTCCGAACGGAACAATCCATGAAATGAGAGAAAAATCAACCCCAAGCGAACGGTTCCAGAAGAACATTGAAAAACGAAAAGAATCAAGTTCCCCTCCCTGTGCATTGTCCTCCAGAAAATGCTTCACCTTTTGTTATCCATCCAAAAAGCTGAGACAGGTTTGCTGAGACAGCATATCGTTCCACTCAAGAGGAATAGAGCAGATTGCTGGAAACTTAACAAATAGCTTATTAGATTCTCCAGGCAGATACCTGAAGAGAGCAGATTGCACCAGAAGCTGGATGGAAAAAGCTTGAGGTGGTGGGTTTCTTTTCTGCCTAGTTCACACTTGAAAAAGAAAAAAAAAGATGTGTGGCTGTTATCTTAGCCTTGTGTGAAGATAATGACTATTGAAAAGCAACAACAGTAGATTTGAGTACCGAACATTGATTCGCGGTAGCGTTTCTGCATTTGGAGATTCCAGGAGAGGCAGAAGAAGGGAATACTCTTGGCTCATTTCAGAGCCGAAGGAAAGCAAAGTACTGATTTGTCTTCAGTCTTTGTCTTGTGTGTTTGTCTCACTCTCTCAGTGTGTGTACAATTAGAGCCCACATACTGTACTTATGTACTCAGTGGCTAAGATGCTGCGCTTGTTGATCGAAAGGTCAGCAGTTCAGTGGTTCGAATCCCTAGTGCTGCATATTTTCAATAGTAACTTCATGGAAATACAGCTTGCCTGATCAAAGTACTTTTTTTTCTTTAAATTCCCTGTTTCATTTATAGCATAAAATATTTATTATACTCATCAACATCAAGTGATGACCTGCCTAGCAATATGTAATAAATGGTGCCCATTTAACTCTATCTCTATGATGGACCTTGTCCATAACTTAACCTATGATGTTAATCGGCTTTTCTTTAATTGCACACTGAATTACATATTTAATGTCAATTCCATATTTTTTTGCTGCCAAAAGAGGCTCCAAAGAGCAACTGTAAGAGGGAAGTGAATATCTTCTGTGCTACATGACTGTTGAAGGGCAGAAAATGGTTTTAACCTTTGGGTACAATGAGATTTGACTCTATATTATTAGGATTATATGATAGATTCACAGTTTAAGACTGAAGGAAATTTTATAATTCAAGTCCTTAATCAAGAACCTAACAATTATTAAGTAATACCTAAGAATATAGGCAGTTCCAAGCAAGGTGGGTTTTTTCTTTTTAATGTAAAATTAGGATATTCAGGTTTGATAGATTCACAATTTCCAAATACTGAAGGATTCCTTTAGGAATTGCTCCAAAACCTCCTATCATGATTCTTATAACAGCTGCAAGCATCTCTGATGTTGCATATTTTTTTCCTAATTACTTTCCCTCAATTCTAGCATAACCCAGCATAACAACATCAAGGAACCAGACCAGGGGTAAAATCCAGCAGGTTCTGACAGGTTCTGGAGAACCGGTAGCGGAAATTTTGAGTAGTTCGGAGAACCGGCAAATACCACCTCTGGCTGGCCCCAGAGTGGGGTGGGAATGGAGATTTTGCAATAGCCTTCCCCCAGGAGTGGGGAGGGAATGGTGATTTTGCAGTATTCTTCCCCTGGAGTGGGGTGGGAATGGAGGTTTTGCAATAGCCTTCCCCCAGGAGTGGGGAGGGAATGGTGATTTTGCAGTATCCTTCCCCTGGAGTGGGGTGGGAATGGAGATTTTGCAGTATCCTTCCCCTGCCATGCCCACCAAGCCATGCCCACCAGGCCACACCACTCCCACCAAGCCACACCCACAGAACCGGTAGTAAAAAAATTTGGATTTCACCACTGAACCAGACTTTCTTATTTTTAATGAATGTTGTAATCAGACATTTATAAACAAGATGTCTATCTGTTTTGATCTTAAAGTCTCATAAGAGCTCAACCCTCTCATTTTCCAAAAACCTCTCATGGAATACTGCAATATAAAAAAGATGTGGAGACTTTAGAAAGAGTGCAGAGAAGAGCAACAAAGATGATTAGGGGACTGGAGGCAAAAACATATGAAGAACAGTTGCAAGAATTGGATATGTCTAGTCTAGTGAAAAGGACTAGGGGTGACGTGATAGCAGTGTTCCAATACCTCAGGGGCTGTCTCAAAGATGAAGGGGGACAAACTGTTTACCAAAGTACCTGAAGGCAAAACAAGAACCAATGGATGGGAACTAATCAAGGAGAGAAGCAACCTAGAACTAAGGAGAAACTTCCTAATGGTGAGAACAATATATCAGTGGAATCAGTTGCCTAGAGAAGTTGTGGGTGCCCCATCCCTGGAAGTTTTCAAGAAGAGTCTGGACAGCCACTTTTTCTGGAATGGTATAGACCAGTAATGGCTAACCTTTTTGCTGTCATGTGCCAAAAGCAGGGGGAGTGCAGGGGACGTGTGTGCACACTCATAACTCAATGAGCCCCACCCCACCGCACATGTGGGTGCGACCCCCCCATGCTCCACCCACTTTTGGCACATTATGGCATGGTGGGCCTGGTAGACCCATTTTTCACTCTCCCCAGGCTCCAGATGCTTTCTAGGAGCCTGGGAAGGAGGAAAACGGCCTCCCCCCCCCGGAGGCCCTCCATAGGCAGGAAACAGCCTGTTTCCCGACTTCTGGTGCACCTGGAAGTCCTGAAAATCAGTTGGTTGGTGCACGCATGCATGCTGGAGCTTAGCTAGGGCAAACCTGTGGCACCTGTGGCACGCGTGCCATAGGTTCACCATCGCGGGTATAGACTCTTTTGCTTGTGTAGGGAGCTGGACTAGATGACCTCCAAGGTCCCTTCCAATTCTACGTTATTATTTTTGTACAACAAGCACACTCACATATACAGCACACCCACATCCACTGAAAGGGGCTTTTGTTGATTTATAAAATTGGGGCTAAATGATGAGAAATGACCGTTACTAAACCTGTCAATGATATTGTGTAGAATTATTATTATTATTGTATCTGAAGTTTTCATTGATCCCAGTAGCACAGATCCGTGCCACTTTTCTGCATCCCCTCTAAGGATTAATGTTCAATTTCAACAGTGAGAAAGACAATAAAGTCTTGCAGCTTTTCCAAAACTGAGTTTGATAAAATAATTCTCAAATCCCAATAGCCTTAGCTGTTACGATAAGAATCCGTCAAGGACTTTCCCAATTTCTTTTAATGGGCTATGAAGTTTTCAGTCAAGAAGCCATTAATTCAATATTGGAAAATAGAACACACTACAGATATCAAAAGAATTCTAATAATTATACCCTCTAAGTTGTTTATTCCCTCTCTTAAATCTAAGTTATCATTATATGAATGAAGGCACTTATCTGGGCTGGTTAGTTTGTTTATCGTAGAGACAATCTCACACTAAACTTTACAACTATTTAGAAAACTTTTAGACTCTCTTAATGTTCATCCATTTTTAGCAATGTTCAATAAAAAGAGAACTTCAGGTATACAGATAGCAATGAAAGCCTAGGAATCAAATACTTTGTCAGGAAAGATCCTGGAGACTTCAGGTATAAATTGCTTATTCTTATGCTATCCATTTACTAGCAACATATGCAGTTGTTGTTTTTCTTAAAAAAAGAAATATAGGAAATGATAAATTTAACATCTGCAACATTGTAGAATCTTGCTTTGTCCAGAGAAGTACAATTTTGTTGAATTTGGACTATCAAGATAATTGGAAGAAGCCATTATATAGTCATTTTTTTTTTCATGGCAGTACTTGAAATGTCTTGACTTTTCAATTTATTCGTAAGTCTTTGGAAGTGCTGCTATTCAACATTGTAAAAAACACCTCAAGATTATTTTACCACATTTTTTTTCCTTATAAAACAAAGCAGTAAGCCCAACAATACACCAAAACTACAATAAATGTTTTTGGTTCTTCTATACAACAGCTGCAATAACCATTTAAGATATATATATATATATATATAAACTAAACTAAAATGCAACATTGGCTTAAGATAAATGTTTTCCTTGAATTCAGATTCCAAGTGCAGAACAAAATGCAATTTATTGCTTCAAACCAATCTTACATTTAATTGCAGGTTCAGTTAGGTTTCATATTTATATCTATCTATCTATCTATCTATCTATCTATCTATCTATCTATCTATCTATCTATCTATCTATCTATCTATCTATTTTGTTCTTTTATTCGGAGGTTTATATGTGCAATACTTTTCCAGTCAAGGTTTTTCCTACATAAATCAAGATGTTTGTATTGCCATAGTTGGGTGATATCTCAAATCACCACTTTCAGGCTTTATCAGACATTTTGTGTTGTCTGCTGTGAGACTTAAGGGAGACTGGGATAGATCTATTTCGGCCTTATAAGGCCTCTTCAACCAGCCACACACATCTATCTATCTATCTATCTATCTATCTATCTATCTATCTATCTATCTATCTATCTATCTATCTATCTACCTACCTACCTACCTATCTATATCTATATCTATATCTATATCTATATCTATATCTATATCTATATCTATATCTATATCTATATGAATGGTCTTAATGGATTTGGGTATTATTATATATGGGGACTGTCTGGCTATTCATATAATTAAAATATTTGAATATTTAGAAGAGATTCTTTCTTAATTATTATTGCTGCTGTTACTTGAGTTTCCAATTAGCAGATAATTGAAATCAACCTTTGTTTCCAAAGATAGATATATACATATATGCACAAACACACACACACATGTATGTATGTGTATATATGTATATGTGTGTGCGTGTGTATATATATATATATGTATGCATGTATGTATATATATGTATATACATATACATATATGTAGGTCTTTGGTTATTTGGGTTTTCTCCCACGTAAAATTGGAAGTACCTTGGCGACGTTTCAATGAAGTCTCATTCGTCATCTTCAGGTTGGTGTCTTCGGCCTTGTGCTTCTAGGAGCAAAATGAGACTGGGATAGATCTATTTCGGCCTTATAAGGCCTCTTCAACCAGCCACACACATCTATCTATCTATCTATCTATCTATCTATCTATCTATCTATCTATCTATCTATCTATCTATCTATCTATCTATCTATCTATCTACCTACCTACCTATCTATATCTATATCTATATCTATATCTATATCTATATCTATATCTATATCTATATCTATATCTATATCTATATCTATATCTATATCTATATGAATGGTCTTAATGGATTTGGGTATTATTATATATGGGGACTGTCTGGCTATTCATATAATTAAAATATTTGAATATTGAGGACTTCCTGTTTGCTGCTGGCCGCCGCCAGACGTTCCTTTGGGATCGTCAGCTTCCACTGCCTGTCAGAGCCGCCTTCACAACGGAACGGCGGCTCGAAAAAACTCCGTTCCCATGAGGAAACGGAGATAGAGCCGGCAGGGGTGGGTAGAACTCTCTGCAGAGTCCCAAAAGTTTTTCTTTTACTTTTGGGATGGAGCGGATGAGATGCCCCATATCCCCAGCCGCTGCTCCGGGCTTTGGGAGACCTCTGCTAATGCAGAGCCAGGCGTCAAAAGCAAGCCTGCGAATTTGACAGATTACTCAAAGAAAATGTGAGCTGGACCTGTAATACTGAAGCGCAAGTATTTTACTTATCTTTTAAAAATTACTTAAGAGAATAGAGGAAGAGAAAGAGGAAAAAAGTTTCTTTTTAAAATGGCGTCTGCCGCGGCTGGAGAAGAGTTTGAGAGGGAAAGTTCTTCCGTTTTTTATTATTACAATGTAGCGGAATAAATACCACTGGCTACATTTGTAGACAAAACTCCGCTCCTGTTTTTGTTTTTCTCTTTTTCCCCTGGAGGCATTGTTGCTGGCTGGAAGTCTTTTGTCTTGTTTTTTTTTTTTTTTTTTCTTCTAACAAAGCCTGCTTAGGCGGAAACATGGCACTGAGGCTTGTGAAGTCAGACAAACAAATAGGTGGGGGGGATTCCCCCACTAAGAATTTAAAGGAACAAGTTTTAACTCTTCAGTCCCAGAAACCTGATTTTAATATAATAGAATTTCTCTTAGAGGAGATTGAAAGAAGGGATGAGATTGTGAATCAGCAACTTGAAAAATTTAAGCAGGAAACTAAGGAATTGGTGAAATCCAAGTTTGACTTTTTGCAGCAAAAAATTTTAAAAGTGTCAGAATTCATGATTCGGTTGGATACAAATACTAATTTACTAGAGTCAAAAATGGATGAAATTCAAGATAAATTGGACAATAGAATTCAAAAAATTGAAAATGATTTGTTAAATATTCAGGATTATAGTTCAGAAGAAAAATTTAAAATGGATGCTGACCAAAAGTCTGGTAATGTAGAAAATCTGCAACAGAGGATTGAAAAAGAGGTTCTAAAGATACAATATAATTTCACAGAATATGCAATAAGACTTAGAGGTTTGCAGGAAAATAACAGAGATGACTTAAGGAAAATAACTTCTGAATTTCTAGCTGGGATTTTAAAGATTCAACCTGAGGAAGTGTTTTGTAGGATTGACAGAGCTTATCGAATAAACTCCTGGACTGCCAAGCAAAGGCAATTGCCTAGAGATGTGGTAATCTATTTTTCAGATAAAGAAATTAGGAATAAAATTGTGCAAAATTCCTTCAATTCTAATTTGCAATTGTATGGAAGAAAGATTTGGATTTACAAGGAACTCCCACCTAAGATATTAATGGAAAGGAAGAAATTTGGCTTTCTGGTGTCTGAGTTAAAAAGGAGAAATATTCAATTCCGGTGGGACGTCCCAGTTGGTATTATATTGAGATATCAAGGAGAAAGATACCAGTTAAATACTGTTGAAAGAGCGGAAGAATTTTATCAAAATAGGTTGAAAATGAATTTAACGTCTTCAGATATAATACAGGATAAGCAGAAGGAGCTGGAACTAAAGACAGAGACTGTACCAGATAAATTGCCTTTGGATTTATCGGATACCCCAGCTGGATTATCTACAAATTTGAGAGAAGTGCCATCTGATTTTAATGTGATGACTTATCAAGGCAAGGACAAGCATGGAAACCAATTAGAGGATATACAAGGGATAAAAAAGAAATGCGAGACACAAAAAATTAGGATGGAAGTCAAACCCACAAAAAGAAAACAAAAAAAGAAATAGGTTGTACAAAAATAGAAATTTCTAACCCAAGCAACAGTGAAGCCAGTGATTTTAAAATATGAATGATTATGTGAAAACATAGAGGAGGCGACATATTGGTCAATATCATCCTGAGGATAGTGGCAGATCTCTGCATTGCCGTAATTTTGGGACATGGAAAGAGCCTCAAATTGATGGTTTTGAATTATCTACTTTGAAACTTCTTTTTGTGTTGATAAATATATTATAATTATCTTGAATTATAAGGCAAGAGAATCACATTGGGACATGCAGAAGATCGGGTTGTTACCCAATACGATGATGGAAATTAATAATCCTGATGAAACCCACAATTATTATTATATGGAATATAATTATAATGTCACTCGGGTGGTTGTTTTTACTTTTATATATATAAGAAGATGTTTACTACTGATGGGGGCAGATATGATTGGAGATCTTGAATAAACTGTTGCATCAGCAAGCTATGTTACCCTATTATGGATGTTGGTTTTAACAATCCAGTGGAAAGACTTCAAGAAGATATTATATGGACTATAAATTTAAAGTTATTGTCTTTTCTTTTTTTATTTAGATATAATGGAATATATATATATATATATATTTAAGTAGTGTGGGCAGTGAATTAAAGATATCAAGAATTGTTGTGTATGGTAAATTTGTAAGACAGTGGGTGAATAAGCTAGCTACAGACTGATTAGTTTAAGAAAAGGGATTTTTAAGTGATACATTTAGGGGAGTGGAGGAAATGGATAGAGTGGAATAAATGTTAAATTAGATTTTATGGGGAGCCCGCTTTGAAATGTTATTAAAGTAGGACTTATCGTATAGTTTTAAAGTGGAAGGTGGTTTTGAATTGTTGCAATAATGTATAGATATAAAACACTATTATGCTAAATTAGAAGTTATTTTATAATAGTTATAGTATAATGTGTTTGTTTTTTTTTTGTTTTTTTTCTCTTCTTCTTTTCTGAAATGTATGGATAAAGGGGGATTTATAATACTTTTAGTAAGTAAAGGTCAGTATTTTGAGGAGGGAGTAAGTAATCTGTTATGAATTAGGGTTTTTTTTTGTTACGAAGAAGTCACAGGGGGGGAAGGGTGGGGAGGGGGGGTTAGGGAGGGGGGGAGGGGGGGAAAAAAGGGGGAAAAATTTGTATTTGAAAACCTTTTCAATAAAAAAAAAAATATTTGAATATTTAGAAGAGATTCTTTCTTAATTATTATTGCTGCTGTTACTTGAGTTTCCAATTAGCAGATAATTGAAATCAACCTTTGTTTCCAAAGATAGATATATACATATATGCACAAACACACACACACATGTATGTATGTGTATATATGTATATGTGTGTGCGTGTGTATATATATATATGTATGCATGTATGTATATATATGTATATACATATACATATATGTAGGTCTTTGGTTATTTGGGTTTTCTCCCACGTAAAATTGGAAGTACCTTGGCGACGTTTCAATGAAGTCTCATTCGTCATCTTCAGGTTGGTGTCTTCGGCCTTGTGCTTCTAGGAGCAAAATGTTCCTAGAAGCACAAGGCCGAAGACACCAGCCTGAAGATGACGAATGAGACTTCATTGAAACGTCGCCAAGGTACTTCCAATTTTATGTGGGAGAAAACCCAAATAACCAAAGACCTACATACAAATACCCGCGAAAACATCAGAAAACATATACATATATATGTATATATGTGTGTGTGTATATATGTATGTATGTATATATATATATATATATATATATATATATATATATATATATATATATATATAAAACAAAGTAATAAATACCGTTTTCCCCAAAATAAGACATCCCCATATATGTATGTGTGTGTGTATATATGTATGTATGTATGTATGTATGTATATATATATATATATATATATATATATATATATATATATATATATATATATATATATATATAAAACAAAGTAATAAATACCGTTTCCCCCAAAATAAGACATCCCCATATGTGTGTGTGTGTGTGTGTGTATGTGTGTGTGTAAATACACTGTGTTTCCCCAAAAATAAGAACCTTTCTTATATTTTTTTGAACCCTGAAATAAGCGCTTGGCCTTATTGCCATGCACTCAAAAGCCTGATTGGGCTTATTATCAGGAGATGTCTTATTTTTATATAAAGACGACTCTGGCCTACTAGTAGTCAAGTCAGATTGGTGCTAGATAAGAATCAATGGAATTCATGAGGTGTTGGACTTAGTTCCCTTGTGAGAACATAATGATTCCAAACTGATGATGCATTTGACCCCACCTTTGGACTTTGCCGAACTACATCATATCTTCAAACATTAAAAATATATTCACACAATATTTTGATGGCTTAGATCTTATTTTATTTTTGATCTTTGATACTATGCATTACATTCCCAACATCATATTTAAAAACAACAGCATCTTTGGCAACAGCCCTATTACATTTTTTTTTTAATTTAACATCAGTGAAGGATATCAAATATGCAATATTAGCCTAGATCCTTGTCACCAGGTTACACAAAAAACCAAGAAAGTCCAATTGCCTTTTGAAAAAGCACCTTTGAGTTAACCATGACCTGGAGGATTGAGAATCTCCATAGACCCAGAACTGATGTTTGGTTCCCTCTTTTTCTCTTTATGTTAAAGACTTGTACATATTAGGCAGGGATAAATCCACTCACTTTTTCTTTACATTTAAGCATAGTTTTCCAGCATGATTTTGGACTCAATATCAAGGAATTAAACCTGAAGGTATCTTTAGCTGAGAAATAACATTGCTTTTCTCCCTCAGGTAGATTTTTTATTTAGCAGCGAATTGTGGTGTGTCTTTCTAGGTGAATGCAATGTTGTGATGTTCTCCTTATGGCCTGTAGCTGTATTCCTTGGAATTTTGCTGAAGGGGAACAAAATCCTAATTTCTCTGCTAAAATCCATTTATTTGCTTTGCCAACTCAGCTGTAAGACTCAACAAAGATAAAATTAAATAAAATTGTAAAAAATAACCAATACAATCATGAGCAGACCATAAAATTTAACATAACTGGTACAAAGGAAGGAAAGTTTTTTTTTTTCTCCCTTGTTTTGGCAGCTCCACACAACAAATTGTATTAGGAAAAAATCTGTGTAATCCAGACTTCATTAGTTTAATGCCTGTCACTCCCCAGCCTCTGTGGGAATAAAATACTCATTTGTATGTCACATAGATTTTTTTTTTATTACTCCTTCCATGCTTGGGGTCTGTGTTCAGCTGATAAAAAAAAAGTGTCATGTAAAATTCCATAAAATGTACATTTCATTATATTCATCTCTGTCCGCTTCAATTGTTCACC
The DNA here is from genome assembly GCF_059756535.1 of Pantherophis guttatus. Taxonomy (NCBI): domain Eukaryota; kingdom Metazoa; phylum Chordata; class Lepidosauria; order Squamata; family Colubridae; genus Pantherophis; species Pantherophis guttatus. Next base: position 120,368,664 of record NC_142067.1, on the reverse strand, counting down.
CAGCTTTTTTATGAGAAGCTACAAATAAGCAGCAAACTTTTGTATGAGAAGCTACAAATAAGCAGTGAAACTTTTATAAGTACTCCTTTCTGGGTTTCCAGACCATCCAGAAAAGGAAAATAAAAGATGAATAAAACAGAAAAATTAGCATTGTTTGGGCTATTTTCATGGTGGTAACAGTTATTTATGCAGCGACAATAATGTTCAGTTATTTCACTAACCATGGTTGTTAAACTAATGATTTGGAATTGGTCAAATGTATATAAAAAAAGAATGACAGAAAAAACACATCGTTCCATATTTCTTTTTGTTTGTTAAATTCATTTACTGCCTATTTCACCACGGGACGACTCTAGATTAAAAGAAGAAGAAATGAAAAGAGTGTAAACAGGGGAAAAAAAGTAAGATGATAGAACAACAAAATAAACAATAAGAATTAAGGAATGATCAGAAAAATCCAAGGGTTAACAGATTAACAGAGTTGGAAGGGACTTTATAGGTCATCTAGTCCAACCCCCCACTCAAGCAGGAGACCCTACACCATTTCTGAAAAATGGCAGTCCAATCTTTTCTTGAAAATCTCAAGCTTCATGATGAAGCTCCCACAACTTCTGAAGGCAACTTCTGTTTCACTGGTTGATCGTTCTGTGTCAGAAAGTTGCTCCTCATTTTTAGGTTGAATCTCTCCTTGGTCAGTTTCCATCCATTATTCCTGTCTGGCCTTTAGGTGCTTTGGAAAATGCCTTCCTCTCTGTGGCAGCCCCTCAAGTATTGGAAGACAGCTATCATGTCTCCCCTGGTCCTTCTCTTCATATTGTGTATATAACTTTTGTTCATAAATGAAATCTCATTTTGGAACTAGGAACAATGTCTAGATTTCCTGAGTCAAATCTCAGAGTTCTTCTTCCTACTTCGTGGAATCATCACCTAAATTATATTGTCTTTTGTTACTGGAAAATAATACATACAGCAACTTTGACTTTAAGATAATTTCTCTACCTTCTTTGTTTCTACTTTTGCTAACAATTTGAAGGTAAGTAAAGGCTTCTTCATATCCAGCTTAATTATTGGTGAAAACATTTCTACATGTCTATATCATTATTCACTATGTGAGTGGTTTATATAATAATGCTATCTTGCATTATTTCTAAATATACTGTATTTCTAGATACCTATAGTTACTTCTCCAGCTAGTCTAAGCCTTGAAATCTCTTGAAGGTGTCCTACGCAAGTATTAGCCAGATCTGACCTTACCCTACCTGTGGTCAGTTCCTAGGAAGAAAAGATAGAACTACAGCCATTTTCACCCCATGTTACAGTGAAACATGAGAGCCAAAATACATCGACTGAGTAAAGTGTATTCTTTATCACTGAAAACTGTCAAAGAGACAAAGAAACTGGGAGGAAATGTATTAATAGAAACCATTTAGTACTGAATATTGCTCTACATCCATGATGGCAAACCTATAGCACACATGTCACAGGTGGCATGCACAGCCATATCTGTGAGCACGCGAGCGTTGCCCTAGCTCAGCTCCAGTGTGCATACGTGCGTCGGCCACCTAATTTTCAGGCCCTCTGGGCCCACCGGAAGTCAGCAAACAGGCTGTTTCCAGCCTCCAGAGGGCCTCCAGGGAAGAAGGTGATTTTTACCCTCCCCAGACTCCTAAAAAGCCTCTGGAGCCTGGGGAGAGCAAAAAACGGGCCTTCTAGGCCCACCGGAAGTTGGGAAACAGGCTGTTTCTGACCTCCAGAGGGCCTCCGGGGGGTGGGGAAGGCCATTTTCGCCCTCCCCAGACTCCTAGAAGGCCTCTGGAGCCTGGGGAGACCAAAAGACGGGTCTACCGGGCACACCGGGCCATCATGTGCCAAAAACGGGAGGAGCGCAGGGGGTCGCACGCGCATGTGTGGGGGGTGGGGCATGGGGGATTGAATTATGGGTGTGGCCACACCCACGCATGACCCCGCCCACGCTCCCCCTGCTTTTGGCACATGACAGCAAAGAGCCATCACTGCTCTACTCCATCTAAAACTCCAAGCCCTCCACTACATATCTTTATTCATGCATTTAAAATATTTGAAATAAATTCTATGTTGGCTGTTGAACATAGAACATAAAATAATAGAGTTTGAAGGGACCTCGGAGGTCATGTTATCCAACCCCCTGCTCAAGCCAGAGACCATATACCATTCCAGACAAGTGGCTGTCCATAAAAGCCTCCAGTGATGGGGCACCCACAACTTCTGAAGGCAAGCTCTTCCACTGGTTAATTGTTCTCACTGTTAGGAAGTTTCTCCTTAATTCCAGGTTGCTTCTCTCCTTGATTAGTCTCTATCCGTTGTCCCCCCTCAACTTTGCGCAGCCCTTCAAATACTGGAACTCTGCTATCATATCACCCCAGTCTTTCTTTTCATTAGACTAGACATTGTAAATTTAATTTTGCACCTAGCAGCTTCAAAGGGCAAATGTAAGTGGTGGTTTATATTTTGTTGTTGAGAGTTTGTATGCATGGAAGAATACATATTCACGCACACGTAATTTTAGCACAAGTTACAGGTGAGAAATCCAGCTCCTAATGAATAAATATTTTGTGGTAGAATGTCCAAAGATTATCTCCTAAGTTTAAAATCAAACTTAAATTGCTAGAATGAGGTTTAGAATGAGACCTTGATACATCATTGTTTGAAAATACCGTATTTTTCGGAGTATAAGACGCACCTTTCCCCCCCCTAAAAGGGGGTGAAAATTTAGGTGCGTCTTATACACCAAATGTAGCCCTGACCACCCACTGGCCCCCACCCTTTGGCCTCTGTCTCGCAGCAGTTACCTCCTTGCAAGCAAACAGCAAGAAGAAACATCTCCTTTCAGCTTCAGCACAGCCTAATTAGCACAAGTTGATTGGATTGGCCTCCCGACTCTCAGCTGTTTTGCGGAGGGCTCTGCTGTTTGCTGCAAAAAGATAAATTGCTGGAGAAGATTTTTTTTTCCTTGTGCTAATCAAGCTATGCTGAAAATGAAAATGAAAGTAAAGCAGGCTGTTTGCTGTTTGCTGCAATGAGGCAAAATTTCTCAGAGGCAGAGGGAGATTTTCTTCTTTTCCTCACCAAAAAAGATAGGTGCGTCTTATACTCCAAAAAATATGGTAACTTATTTTTTAGTCTTCTTTGCATTTTTGCATCCATGCTCGTTCCTTTCTCCATCAAAAACTACCTATCCTATTTAGTTGCCCATCTTCTGAACATTTGGATTTATTTGAGAAGAAAAGCATGTGCTTTTTTCTGCCAAATAGCCACATCGTCTTAAAGGTTAAATTCCTGTTTGCCAAGTCAATCTATCAAGGCCATTTGCTTTATTTACTTTTTAGATCAGGAAGCTAAGCCTTGATAGAAAGAATTATAAACTCTTCCTTTATTAAGGCTTACCATGTAGATAACGGTGTGTCAAAGCAAATGCAATTCAATTGAGAAAAGATTGTTTCCTGACTTCTGTCACATAAATTAGAACTGAAGAGGCTTTTCTGGTGCAGTATTAAAAAGATTTGTGTCTGGGTTTTAAGAAACCAGGAAATTTGATAAGCAGCTGATTTAAAAAAAAAAAAAAACAGCAATTGATTTTAAAGAAATGACAATGATCTGTGTTTTGCTTCTGTCATCAAATACTCAGTTACAGGGTTAGTAAATTCTTCCCTCATTGCAATGGGTAGAAATCACAGAGTTTTCCCAAAGGAAAAAAAAATGGGAAAGATCTGTTTTTATTTTGTATTTTTATTGATTTATTAGATTTTTACATTGTTCATCTTACCTAACTGACTCTGGGAAGTTTACAAAATCTAAACAGTCTTAAGGACCTTGGAGCAAAGCATGGATTATATCAAAGTAGTACAGCTTCACCCAAATGTTGTTTTCTGTTTCCCAACAATAACCCCTAGAAATACATCTTCCTTCCGTGAGCCACAGTGGCGCAGTGGTTAGAGTTCAGTGCTGCAGGATATTTCTGCAATTTGGCAGGATAATTCTGCAATTTGGCAATTCAAATCTCACCAGGCCCAAGGTTGACTCAGCTTTCCATCCTTCCGAGGTGGGTCAAATGAGGACCCAGATTGTTGGGGGACAATAGGCTGACTCTGTAAATTGCTTAGAGAGGGCTGTATGACGAAGTGTAAATCAACTTCGATACTCCCCCCTGGGGTAATTGCACTTGATTAGAGACGGATGGATCTTGTTTTTCCATGCTGTATACTTTAAAGAAAGAAAACCCGAAGTATATTCTAAGAAACATTTTATTATAAAGAAATAAACAAACTTACTAACTACATTGTTACCAGACAAAGGAAAAGATCAGGAAGTTTCTTCCTTAAACTTGGACATGCGCAGTAACTCAGAAATCACAAGACAGTCTTATCTCTGTTACTACAGAGACGTGATAAAGTTCTTTGGCAGGCTACCGTAAATCTTAGGATGGAAGCTCAGCTGGCAAATACATAACGCAGTGACACTGTAAACAGTGATGGGATTAAAATAATTTAACAACCGGTTCTCTGCCCTAATGACCAGCTGGGTAGGCGTGACTTGGTGGTCATGTGACTGTGTGTGTGGCCAATTCAACATTACTCACGTCGATGGGCGCTTCACCTTAGCTGTTACAATGTAATAAGGGTTAACCAGAGAGGCAGTTTCTGTAAGCAGGGCAATAAAGATTAGGCTAGAAACAACACCAGAATGTTTCCCTCCTGCCTTCCTTACAGGATTAGCCCTGTAAAGTTGAAAAAAAACAAAAAACAAAATAAGATTTCTTCCAACAACCGGTTCTTTGAACTGCTTAGAAAGTTAACAACCAGTTCTCCCGAATAGGTGCGAACTGGCTGAGTCCCACCACTGACTGTAAAGCACTGTGAAGTGGTATATACCGTAAGTCTAAGTGCTATCGCTATTATGTTTTAGCCAAATCTGTTCTTGTTCAGTGCTTCTTTCCTTTTCTTCCTCTTTTTCACTCTGCCTCTGCCTAATTCCCTTCGTATTTAGTATTGGAAACCTGACTGAATTAAATTGTCAAGCAGATTGATATATTCTGCATCAGTTATTGAGGGATGTATAGTCTCCCAAAAAAGCTTACATCTGAAGGAGTGCCACACACAGGCATTCAGAGTGGATATGGTGACGAATCCTCTAAAAGAATTAATGGTTTCCAGCCTGTTTTGTGCAGCTCAGGTATGCGGGCAAACAACGCTAGCTATTTCTTTAATTAGGGAAATTGCTCCTGTAAGTCAGAGGGTTTCCCTTGGGCTCCATTTAGTTAAGGTGACCCTGGAGATTTAAGGAAACAGGGAGAAGAAACAAGGCATCTCTAACAGCAAAGCATAACGGCCCTGAAAATTGGGGAGGGAAACAAACAAACAAACAAAAAAACCTGGAACTCTGCTAATGGATTTGGAGGAAGAAAAATAAAATATTTTTTATTTTTTGTTGCAGATAAAAAATACATATCTGCAACAAAAAATAAAAATATGAATTATGCTCTGTTTAACTTTCAGCCAACAAACCTCAAATTACTTACACTGAGGAGAGTTTACCTTAAAATGAACCTGGAAACAGCATGGAAAGGTTGCCAGAAAGCTAAGCTATCAATTATCAAGGAGTACAAAGCACCCTGATGCAGTCTTAAAACTTGGATAGGCCATTTAGGGTTGAACATCAAGGCACAGTATGTTCAATTTAAACAAAAATGGACGCGTAGATTTGAAAGGAAAGGCAGTGTGGACGATGCTTCAGTGATTACAAATTTAGCAGGGAAATAAAAGATTCATTTGACAATTGGACGGGAAGCTGCTTGAAGTGAGGAAAAGGAAAAAGAAAACATGCATAAAAGAACAGATGACAATAGCCCGGAGAAAGTTAATTTTATTGAACTCTGAGCAAGTAGCCATGTTTTTGGACTTGGTCCATTAAGAAAAAATAAAATAAAATAAAATAAAAAAACAGTTGGGAAGGTTTCTAACAATCTAGTCTTCCCTGAACTGAAACCACCTGAACTGACATTCTTGAAGATGCTTTTGAAAAGGCATTGAAGATTGTGTGGAAAAATAAAATCTGCAGTGCATACGATACACAGAAACTACACAAAGCTTCAGTTTGAAGATCCAGTTCTAAGACAATTCAATCAAATCTTGCCCTTTGGATTGTTTTGATCGACTGAATTAAATCAAGTACTCTTGAATCACAGATTTATTTATTTATTTTTTTAGATACACAAACACTTCTCTTGATCTGTCAGTAAAATCAATTGGACGTAGAAGTTCAGTTTGAATTAATGGAAAGACATTTGAATCAGATTAGATTGACTCTTGCAATGGAATTGTAAAACTTTAAGTCACATATCCCTAATTCACTCATAGATATTCTGTTGCATCTGGTACCAAATATATATTTTTTTAAAAAAAAATGGAGTTAATTGCTGGGGTTTCAGGCTATAAAGGCAGCTGGATCATAACAGTATCCATTCCCAGGTAGTGTGTGATTTTTTTAATTATTATCCCCAATATACAGATCCTAGATGATAAACGTCAGGATTAAAATTTCAATCTCCAAAGCATACAACTAGAAGTGGTAAAGATAAGTTGATTTTATTGACCTAAATTCAGAATCATGTTTCATTACAGTTACAACGAAAGAGATTCATAATAGTTCTGAGTATAATTTGCTCATCATTAAGGAAACCTAAATTACAGGGGAAGTAACTATTTCTGGAGGCTGTATGACTCCAGGTTAGCCTGTCATTTACAGAATTGAAGTCAACTTCAACTGCCAGTGAACCTATCTGTGAAAAAGGAAAGCTCCTTTTCATCCTTAATCATCAACAACAAAATATGATATAGAATAGAATAGAATAGCAGAGTTGGAAGGGACCTTGGAGGTCTTCTAGTCCAACCCCCTACTTAGGCAGGAAAACTTACACCACTTCAGACAAATGGTTATCCAACATCTTCTTAAAAACTTCCAGTGTTGGAGCATCCACAACTTCTGGAGGCAAGTTGTTCCACTTATTAATTGTTCTAACTGTCAGAAAATATCTTAGTTCTAAGTTGCTTCTCTCCTTGATTAGTTTCTTGTCCTGCCCTCAGGTGAGGACTCACAACCAAATGTTGTGAGCCTCTTTGATACCTTGATCTGCCCTTGAATTTAGTGCACAGAGCTCATTTACTCCAAAGAATCTTTGCATGTTACCCAAAGTCAAGCAATTTATATAACAAGGAGCTTAAGAGTAAGAATAATAATAAAAGTTATTAGGAGGCAGGTGTTGGAAGAAATATCCAGGTCCAGTTCCAAGCTAGGAGAAAGGCACTGGAGAAACAATGGAGGCTGGAGGCTGATTAGAAAGAAAGTCCATTTAGTGATGAAGCAGAAGCACATGGGTGGTTCTGGGCAGCTAACCACATGAAGTTGAGAGTGCAGGATTTTTATACTTTCTCTTGGGCTTTGAACTTGAGCTTCCTGTTTCTGTGCAAGAACATGTATTCTATTGGCTGTTGTAGGGGTCATAGCTGGCTCTGTAAGTTGTCTGAGCTAAGTTTGGTTGAAGTTTGGAGGGTAATGCAACGTACTTAGGAGATTGTGCAATGTGGTGAGTTCTGTTGCTAGATGATAGAGGGTTAATCCTATTATGTCTTGAAGGGTCATGTCTTAATCCCATCACCTGGAGCTGAAGGTCTTTTGTTTTGTAGATAGGCTGGCCCAATCTTTCTCAATGGGCACAAAATATCTGCTGGGGGCTATTAATAAAGGTGGGGGCTGCTTTCCAAGAGCATGTTTCTCCATTTCTCCCTTTAGGGAAATATAATATTCTGCCTTTTTAATATTCCTCAAAATATTTCATTCTTCTAGGAGAGGAGTGGGTGCTAACTTTCTACACAGGTATTAATCCAATTTCTTGCAACAAGCTAATGCCGAAAATGAAGGCCATCTTTGCTTACATGATAGCTGCATCTTAAGGATTGTGGTGGATTCTTTAACACCAGTGAATATCAGCTAAGCTTCATTCATGCACTGATCTAGTCACTGATTCAACTTGAAACCAATAAAGTAATCTATGGTGATCTCTTGGGGCTGAATGAGAAGAAAACTAAATAAACAGCATTAAGTTGTAACTTCCTGGAAAAAGAGGGATATTTAATTAAAGTGATTAAAATAATACTTTCCTTTTCTGATTTTTTTTTTTCAAGATGATTGTTGCATTTTTATGATTGCCTAGAAAGTAAGTCTAGGGACACGGTGGCTCGGTGGGTCAGTGGCTAAGATGCTGAGCTTGTCGATCAAAAGGTCAGCAGTTCAGCGGGTCAAATCCCTAGTGCCACATAATGGGGTGAGCTCCTGATACTTGTCCCAGCTTCTGCCAACCTAGCAGTTCGAAAGCACGTAAAAAATGCAAGTGGAAAAATAGGGACCACCTTTGGTGGGAAGGTAACAGTGTTCCATGCGCCTTTGGCATTTAATCATGCCATCCACATGACCATGGAGATGTCTTCGGACAGCGCTGGTTCTTTGGCTTTGAAACAGAGATGAACACTGCCCCCTAGAGTTGGAAACGACTAGCACATATGTCTCGAGAAAAACCTTTACCTTTACCTTTATGGTGAACTGTTGGGGCTGAATGATAAGAAAACTAAATAAATAGCATTAAGTTGTAACTTCCTGAAAAAAGAGGGATATTTAATTAAAGTGATTAAAATAGATACTTTCCTTTTCTGGGTTTTTTCCCCCCAAGATGATTGTTGCATTTTTATGATTGCCTAGAAAGTATGTGAGACCATCCTATAAAGATGAAGACTTCCCCAGTGTCCCATGCCCCCCAAAAAGATGGGTGATGAAGTTCATGAGGCTAGCCTGTTCCCCTCCCCAAATATGTTTGTGATTCCATAAGATAAGTGTGCACCTCCTTCATCTCAAATGTTACTGTCATTTTACCCAAGACTTTGAGTCATGATTGAGTAAAGTTCACAATTGCCACTTGTTCAGTCAAACCTTAGTTACACCGACACTTAGATCTTGGTGCGAAGGAACCTGAGCCCATGAAATTGAATTCCTTATTGCCATTTTTTAAAAAATTTGATTTATATGCCGCCCTTCTCCGGAGACTCAGGGCGGCTTACAGTGCATTAAGCAATAGCCTTCATACTTTTGTATATTTATACAAAGTCAGCTTATTGCCCCCACAATCTGGGTCCTCATTTTACCTACCTTAGAAAGGATGGAAGGCTGAGTCAACCTTGAGCCTGGTGAGATTTGAACTTACAGTAATTGCAGACAGCTTGATGTTAATAACAGTTAATAACAGTGCTTTAGTCTGCTGCACCACCAGGCTCCTTCCTTTATTGCATTTCCACTGCAACTAAGTGAAAGGACTTTTTGTGGATAAATACATAGTCCTTATTTAGACTAAAAATCTGCTTTGCACCCTTCAAATTCTAAAATTCATAACAAAGACTAATTAACATCTCGATCACCTTCATTTAACACTGCTTATTATCTGCTACCTGTGTCCTCATTAAAAAGAAAAAAATAATCATTCAAGAACGTAAAAAGCTAAATAATAAGCTGACATTATTGAGCTTGGTCTGCTTTCTTTTTCTACAAAGAACAGGATGGTTGGCCTCCTAATCCACTGCTGACCACTTGACATGAAATCCAACTAAATTTAATGGGCTGAGTTTAAGTCTAGCAATTCAGAGGGTGATTTAGTCCAACTGAAACCCATAAATCCTAATTTTGTAATGACTTTATGGATGTACTCTAAATTTGAAGCTTGGATCTAACCAAGCATAGCTGGCACTATAGTATAAAACTTGCTGCAGCATTTACTGATATGTGTTTGTGTGTGCACACGCAGTTACACACACTCAGTATAATCTCCATTCCAATGATATGTTGCTATTTTTTCCCCTATTGCATATATAACTAGGCAATTTCCTACTGCTTCACAGAATAACAGAGTTGGAAGGACTTTGGAGATCTCTTGGTCCAACCTCCTGCACAAGCAAGTAACCCTATACGATTTGAGACAAATGGCTGTAGAAATGCTTCTTAAAAACATTCAGTGATGGAGCATCCACAACTTCTGGAGGCAAGTCTTTCCACTAATTAATTGTTCTAACTGTCAGGAAATTTCTCCTTAAATTTTAGGTTGGTTCTCTCCTTGATTAGTTTCCATCCATTGCTTCTTATCCTGCCTTCAGATCCTGTGCGAGCTGCACTGGCTCCCGGTGGTCTTCTGGATGCAATTCAAGGTGTTGGTTGCCACCTTTAAAGCGCTCCATGGCTTAGGATGGGGTATTTACGAGACCGCCTTCTGCCACCAACAGCCTCCCACCGGCCAATACGCTCCCACAGAGAGGGACTCCTCAGGGTACCGTCGGCCAAACAGTGCCGACTGGAGACACCCAGGGGGAGGGCCTTCTCTGTGGGGGCACCAGCCCTCTGGAATGAGCTGCCCCTAGAAGTCCGTCTTAGCCCCGACCTGCGTACCTTTCGCTGCGCCTTGAAGACCCTTCTGTTCCAGCAAGATGGGCTGGCCTAATACGAATTTTATAATGAGTGTATGTGTGTTTTAATTTGTGGGCCAAATTTTTATATATTCGATTTTAATTGGTTTTAAATTTTGTATATCTATGTGTTTTAATATGGCTGTACACCACCCTGAGTCCTCCGGGAAAAGGGCGGTATAGAAATCTAATAAACTCTAAACTCTTTGGAGAACAGATATTCTTTGTGGCAGCTCCTTAGATATTGGAAGACTGCTATCATAGCACTCCCTAGTCTATCTTTTCGTTAAACTAGTCATACCCAATTCTTGCAAACGTTCTTCATATGTTTTAGCCTCCGGCCCCCTAATAATCTTTGTTGCTCTTCTCTGCATCCTTTCTGGAATCTCAACATCTTTTTATATATCGTGGCCACCAAAACTGGATGCAATATTCCAATATTCCAAGACCTTATAAAGTGATATTACCACTTCACATGATCTTGATTCTATCCCTCTATTCATGCAGGTTCTTTCATTTTTGACATTGTCATGCCTTCAGCTACTTAGAAGTACAAGAAGTACATAAAAGAAAATTGTCTTGAATGGGACATCAAAGCAAACTATTGCTCTATTTCATAACCTGTGTTACTCAAAACATATAGGGAAAATGCAATAGCACAACTAAAGGTAATATCACTCTTCAGAGCCATGAAAAAAGGGTCACATTAAAAAAAAATCAGAGCCTCTTCTCCCTTGCATAGAATAGAATAGAATAGAATAGAATAGAATAGAATAGAATAGAATAGAATAGAATAGAATAGAAATATGGAATGGAATGGAATAGAATTGTATAGAATAGAATAGAATAGAATAGAATAGAATAGAATAGAATAGAATAGAATAGAATAGAATAGAATAGAATAGAATAGAATAGGAATATGGAATGGAATGGAATGGAATGGAATGGAATGGAATGGAATAGAATAGAATAGAATAGAATAGAATAGAATAGAATAGAATAGAATGGAATGGAATGGAATAGAAATATGGAATGGAATGGAATGGAATAGAATAGAATAGGATAGGATAGGATAGGATAGGATAGGATAGGATAGGATAGGATAGGATAGAATTATGGAATGGAATGGAATAGAATAGAAATATGGAATGGAATGGAATGGAATGGAATGGAATAGAATAGAATAGAATAGAATAGAATAGAATAGAATAGAATAGAATAGAATAGAAATATGGAATGGAATGGAATAGAATTGTATAGAATAGAATAGAATAGAATAGAATAGAATAGAATAGAATAGAATAGAATAGAATAGAATAGAATAGAATAGAATAGAACAGAACAGAACAGAACAGAACAGGAATATGGAATGGAATGGAATGGAATGGAATGGAATGGAATAGAATAGGATAGGATAGGATAGGATAGGATAGGATAGGATAGAATAGAATAGAATAGAATAGAATAGAATAGAATAGAACAGAACAGAACAGAACAGAATAGGAATATGGAATGGAATGGAATGGAATGGAATAGAATAGGATAGGATAGGATAGGATAGGATAGGATAGGATAGGATAGGATAGGATAGGATAGGATAGAATAGAATAGAATGGAATAGAATAGAATAGAATAGAAATATGGAATGGAATGGAATAGAATTGTATAGAATAGAATAGAATAGAATAGAATAGAATAGAATAGAATAGAATAGAATAGAATAGAATAGAATAGAATAGAACAGAACAGAACAGAATAGAATAGGAATATGGAATGGAATGGAATGGAATGGAATGGAATGGAATGGAATAGAATAGAATAGAATAGAATAGAATAGAATAGAATAGAATAGAATAGAATAGAAATATGGAATGGAATAGAATTGTATAGAATAGAATAGAATAGAATAGAATAGAATAGAATAGAATAGAACAGAACAGAACAGAACAGAATAGGAATATGGAATGGAATGGAATATGGAATGGAATAGAATAGAATAGGATAGGATAGGATAGGATAGGATAGGATAGGATAGGATAGGATAGGATAGGATAGGATAGGATAGGATAGAATTATGGAATGGAATGGAATAGAATAGAAATATGGAATGGAATGGAATGGAATGGAATGGAATAGAATAGAATAGAATAGAATAGAATAGAATAGAATAGAATAGAAATATGGAATGGAATGGAATAGAATTGTATAGAATAGAATAGAATAGAATAGAATAGAATAGAATAGAATAGAATAGAATAGAATAGAATAGAATAGAATAGAATAGAACAGAACAGAACAGAACAGAATAGGAATATGGAATGGATAGGATAGGATAGGATAGGATAGGATAGGATAGAATAGAATAGAATAGAATAGAATAGAATAGAATAGAATAGAATAGAATAGAATAGAATAGAATAGAATAGAATTCTTTATTGGCCAAGTGTGATTGGACACACAAGGAATTTGTCTTTGGTGCATAAGTTCTCAGTGTACATAAAAGATATAAGTGATAAATCAACCAATCAATCAATCAATCAGAATATAGCTGGAAGGGACCTTGGAGGTCTTCTAGTACCAATCTCCCTGCTCAAGCAGGAGTCCCTATACTCTTTCAGATAGATAGCTGTCCAGTCTTTTCTTAAAAACTTCCAGTGGTGAAGCCCCTACAGCTTCTGAAGGCAAACTGTTCCAGTGGTTAATTGTCCTCCACTGTTACAGCAGGTAGATTCTGATGGAATGCTAGGAAAAGGTTTAACAGGAAAAGGCAGTTTGTCAATGAAACCGGTTACCCCTAGAAGCTCCCTTTTGTGGCATCGGTTCATTTGGAGGGCTGTTTTCATTCATCGAGCAGGAGGTGGGCTCGGTGACTTCAGTAGCCCTCCCAATTTCCCATGAATCCCTCCCCCCCCGTGAAGTAGAGAAATATTTGAGTTTACTTATTTTAAAGAACAGCCCCCCCCCTTAATACTAGATTTAACAAATTAACATTGGATAGAAATTCATCTCTCTTGCAGCATGAAAATGAGGAAAGGTCATTGATCTGCTCTCCACTCGCTTTCAAATAATGTAAGAAATATTAATGGTTATATAAGCTGGAAAGCACTACATAAGCTGATGGACTTCAAGTAGGTCTATTAACCTTTTGCCGCTGCTAAAAGCCTTCTAAGGGGAGGTGGGGAAGGAAGTTAAAGCAGGGCAGTGAGAGAACTATTAGAAACTACCTAAGGAAACAATGACTAATAAATAGTCTTTCTTTCATCGTCATCTTCTTCTTCTTTTTAAAGATAGTCAAGGTTAACAGGCAATTATTCGCAGGTCACTGCTTTTAAAAATGTAAGAAGAGATGAGCTTTAACTCCATAGGCTACCAATCATCTTTTCGTTGCTGGTCTTACACCAGTTTTATTATACTAATTTGTGGATTTTGTCGGTAGTCCTTATTCCGTGAATATCTGGAAAGCATAATGGGCTGGTGATAATGGGGTGTTGGCTTTTCATTTCCAAGATATGACTTCACTCTAGCCTTAAAAAATCTTTAATGTACTGAACTGAATCCGGTCCACCTATCCAGAAGAGGTGCTCCATCCAAGAAAGCCCATTAGGACACACAAGAACGTGGAATGAATCTGTTCTGTCCCCGTCGCATGCACACACACAAACAGACAGCCAAGAGTTAATGAATCAAACAGTCAGGAATTCCTTTAAGATAACAGTCTTGGCAGCGACCCATGAACTGCCTGCCAAGAGATTTTACTCACTAAGGGAGTTTTTTTCTCCCCAGTCCGATATACCAAATTAATTCCACAAAGCAAAGAATTGTCAAAGTCCAATCCGAAGAAATCCAAAAAGAGATTCTAACAGGGTTCTAGAAACACGATATGACTTCTGAGCTTCTCAATTTGTCTGTCACAAGGCCTGAATAGCCGACACACCCCCTTTTATCCCTTGTGGGGTGTGGTCCAGTGACTCAGTTCAATCTCTGGCCTGCCCACGCCTCTTTCTCTGCTGCGCACACTTATCCTTCCGATGCTGTTTGGGATCCAGCCAAAACTCATCCCCCTCACTCTCTATCTGTGGCTGCTCCGAAGTGCCTTGCTCCTGGCATATCTCTTGGCCTTCGGAGGAGACCTGAGGCATTGCCAGAGAGGAGGCCTTGCCAAATCCTCTCCTTCACCTTCTGAGTCCTCTCCCTATATTAGGACAGGCTCGGGGGTCGGAGTCACAACAGAATCCCAGATGGTGCTGCACCTTCGTGTTAATATTTTATGAACTATACTCTTGGAGGACAAGTAGCAACCTATTGCAAATTATGTTCAGGGACCAGAGTCTGGACTGGCTTTTGTAACCCTTGGATATTTTTTGATGAATGGGCCTTGCTTCTCCTCAGTTCCTCGGTTTGGTATATTCATTCATTCATTTGGACCTTTTCTTTGGTTTTGCTTCAATCTTTTCTCAAGGTTAGTCACTTGGAGCTGACCTTCTCAGCTATAATGTGATCGAAGAGAATATTTGTAGCCCTCAGGGTTGAACTGTGAGGTTCTTTGAGCTTGGTGGTTTTCTTGCAGACCATTTCACTACCAAACTAGGTAACATCATCAGTCCTTTCTACCACTGATTTTGTTTCCTAGTTTGGGAATGAAACATCTGCCAGAAAACCACCAAACTTAGAGAGCACCAAGGACACCTCAGTTCTAATTCTTCATATTCTGAGATTATGGGTTATACTGGCTGGTCCTGAGAAGGCACATTGTTGTTGTTGTTCTTAGTTGTGAAGTCGTGTCCGACCCATCATGATCCCATGGACAATGTTCCTCCAGGCCTTCCTGTTCTCTACTATCCTTTGAGGTCCATTTAAGCTCACGCAACTGCTTCAGTGACTCCATCCAGCCACCTTGTTCTCTGTCATCCCCTTCTTCTTTTGCCCTCAATCTTTCCCAGCATTAGGCTCTTCTCCAGTGAGTCCTTTCTTCTCATTAGGTGGCCAAAGTATTTGAGTTTCATCTTCAGGATCTGGCCCTCTAAAGAGCAGTCAGGGTTGACCGGTTGAGGGTTGAGCAGTCAGGGTTCTAGGACTGACCGGTTTGATCGCCTTGAAGAAGGCACATTAGCATACACCTTTATAGTGCTACTTAGACAAATGATATACTGGTTATATACTATCAAGGAAGTACATCTGGTGAAACTTAGAAAAAGGGCCTTCTCTGTGATAGCTCCCTTCCTTGGAATATCATGACCCCAGAAATAAGATTGCCCCTCCCCCCACTATGTTGCTTTTCACAAGATCTTGAAGACATGATTTTGTCTGTAGTCTTGGGAACCCTATTTTTTTTTATAAAAGGTTTTTTATTAATAATACAAAATTAAAAAACATTGGACATAGATATGACATCCCTGGTTCCATACATCTTCCGTCACTTCACAATAATATTAGTACTCATATAAACATATAGTTCTTAAGCTTTGTTCACTATTTAAGCATAATATGATATGATATTAATACTTTTTCCCTTATTTCTGTATATTTATTTATTTCTTAAACATACATTTATCTATATTAACATCTATATTTTTGTTCTAACACTATTCATTTGTCTTGGCTACCCTCTTGTTATCTATCCAATCATAAAATTGTTCCCAGATTTTGTAGTACTTAATTTTACTCAAGCTTTTGAGTAAAGCTTGAGTACTTTGTAGTACTCAAGCTTTTATCCTTGAGTTCCAAAGTGAGTCTGTCCATTTCTGCGCAGTTAAAGATCTTCAGTAATATTTCCTCTTCAGTTGGAATATCTTTCTCTTTCCATTTTTGAGCGAAGGCTATTCATGCCACTGTGACTATATGCAATAATAAATAATTTGTATCTTTCTTATATTTTCTTTCTATAATTCCCAATAAGAAAAATTCTGGTTTGACCTCTATATCTGTTAGCAAAATTTCTTCCAGCCAGTTCTTTAGTAAATTCCAAAATTCCTGTGCCTTTGGGCATTCCCACCACATGGGAACCCTATTCTGAATCAATCAAGGGGCTTGTCTGATTTGTTGTCACCAGAGGATGATGGATTGTGGTGGTCAGAGCTTTATAATTATGGATTTTTAATACTGTACACCACCCAGAATCACTGTATGTGAGTTGGGTGGATACATCAATCTGTGTAATAAATCAATAAAATCCTCCCTGCTTAGATCAAATGAATAATTACTATTCAATGAATGAGTATAGTTAGATTTATTCCATCAATAGAAAAAAAATTGGATTTCTTATAATTTTAATAGGACCATATCTGTGAAAAGAGTATCAGCCAAGTCAAATAAATTCAGACTTTTGCTGTTGTCATTTTTATTTCATTGTATTATTATTATTATTATTTAAAACATTGAGTTCCTCTAGCCCCATTTCCTCAACCAAACTGTTATTTTTTGCAAACTTATCATTTTCAGCTCTGTAGATTATTTCCCTCAAGCATCTAACAGTGAATTTATAAAGACTGTCTGGGAAAAAAAATGTAATGTTTAACCCCCATTATGTACAGTTTTGTGTGGTGGGCCAATAGAATAATCATATTTTGTCTTTCTCAAATGAAAAGTGATATCCGTGTTCATGGTAGGGCTTATAAAACACAGCTTGAGATAGCATTTAATTTAGCAGCTGTGTTGTTGAGCACCCTCCTAAGATAACTCAAAATGTACTATATCTTACAAGCAGCGATTGCTTCCTCTTCTCCTTTATTAGTTTGATTTGTATGTTCGGTATAAAAACAAAATCTTTCGATAAAAAAAATGAACAATGCGTCCCTCTTGAGATTCTAATTTAAAGAGCAATCTTTTGGAAAGAGGAAGGAAGCCTGTCTCCTTTAACATCTCCAGTCTGAAGGACACTGGACACAAAGCTGTCAGTTGGCCATTACTTAATAAAGAGGTTGACTTTCTGCAAACCTCCTGCTTTGCCCGTCGAGAGAGATTCAGAGATTGTGATGGGCGCAAATTGCATGGCCTTGCATTGATATTTTACCTCAGAAAGAAAATCAAAAGACATGTGAGGAGTTCCATGCTAGTCAGTGGTGTATGGACCAGTTCGGGCTAACCTTTTTGCCATCACGTGCCAAAAGCAGGGGGAACATGGGGGGAGGGTCATGCTCATGTGTGCCCACACCCATAATTCAATGCTCCGGGGGCCCCCGTACATGCGCGCATGACCCGCTGTGTTCCCCCCGCTTTCGGCATGCAATGGCACGTGGGCTCAGTAGGTCTGTTTTTCGCCTTCCCCAGGCTCCAGATGCTTTCTAGGAGTCTGGGGAGGGCAAAAACAGCCTTCCCCACCCCCCCGGAGACCCTCCAGAGGCCGGAAACGGCTTGTTTCCTGACTTCCGGTGGGCCCAGAAGGCCCGTTTTTTTGCTCTCCCCAGCTCCAGAGGCTTTCTAGGAGCCTGGGGAGGGTGAAAAAGGCCTTCCACACCCTCCGATCCCCAGAGGACTTCCAATGGCCGGAAACAGCTCATTTCCTGACTTCCAGTGGGCTCTGAAGGCCCAAAAATTAGCTGTCCAGTGCGCGCATGTGCGCTGGAGTTGAGCTAGGGCAACACTTGTGTGCCCACAGATAAGGCTCCGTGTGCCACCTGTTGCACGCATGCCATAGGTTCACCATCACAGCTCTATGCGGTCGTATTTAGCCACATTTTCTAAGCTGCTAAAATGCATGCACAGAAGGTGCATATGGGTGCGAACCGGTGGTAAAAATATGTGAAACCCACCTCTGATGCTAGCATCAGCCCAACTGATCAGTGCAGAGGTCTCTCTCTCTCAGGACCCAGGAAAGCCCAGCCGACTTATTTGAAAAATAAAGGCAGAATTGTCCTTTTGTTCTTGCAAGAGAAACACAAAGACATAAAAATGGCTAGAGTGAAAGTCATCTCCATATAATGGCAGAAGCGTAGAAATTTAATCCAGGAATGTCGCTGCATTACAAATTTTTCATTTGTCACTTCTTATCATTTGACTCGTGGCTTATTTTCATTGGTATTGCAGAATTATTGTTGTTTTCCTTGTTCTTAGTTAAAGAACTTTCAGTTCTCGTTAGACAAGAATTCTAGGCAGCTACTGTTATAAAATAGCAAATTACTGCAGACAACAAGGAATTGGCGAGAACTTAACCTTTCATAGTGGAACTATAGAACGTATTAATCAATGCTAGAGACTGAGTTCCGTTCCAGTTGTAAGGAAAACAACAATTACAAAAAATATTTATCCAAGAATTTTGCAACATTTCAAATGTCAAATTCTGATTCAAATAAGCAAGTTTTGGAATAACAATCATGGAATAATTAATGGTCAGTTTCTGCAGAAATAATAAAACTCTAGATTTACTTAGTGTTAATAACCACACAACTAAAAACAGCAGATAAACCATATCAGTTGTTTTGCATTTTGCTTTTATTTTTGCTTGACTTTGTTTTAATTTCAAAGTCCTTAATCAGCTCTGAAATAAAGTGACAGGGCCTTAAATCATTTACTAAACAGAAAATAGAAATGAATTGATCATTTTCACAAGCTGTGGTGGCAGAGTGTTTCAAATGCAGTATTGCAAGCCTGACCACTGACACAGTGGCTCAGCGGCTAAGACATTGAGCTTGTCGATTGAAAGGTCGGCAGTTCAGCGGTTCGAATCCCTAGTGCCGCATAACGGGGTGAGCTCCTGTTACTTGTCCCAGCTTCTGCCAACCTAACAGTTTGAAAGCACATAAAAAATGCAAGTAGAAAAATAGAGACCACCTTTGGTGGGAAGGTAACAGCGTTCCATATGCCTTTGGTGTTTAGTCATGCTGGCCATATGACCTTGGAGACCTCTTCAGACAGCGTTGGTTCTTTGGCTTTGAAACGGAGATGAGCACCACCCCCTAGTGTCGGGAACGACTAGCACATATGTGCGAGGGGAACCTTTACCTTTATCTTTACCTATTGCAGGCCAACTCTGCCCATAGCTTAGAGTTTGATCTTGACTGACTCAAGGTTGAGTCAACCTTTCATCTTTCCAAGGTTGGTAAAATGAGGATCCAGATTGCTGGGGGCAAAATGCTTGATCCTGTAAACTTCTCAGAGAGCGCTGTAAAGCACTGTGGAGTAGTATATAAGTCTATGTGCTATTGCTATTTTCACAATGCAATTCTTTATAACCTTCATCATTTATAAATGACTGGGCATTAGGGTTCAGCAGTGAGGCAGACAGTTTCGCTGCTGATACCAAGTTTTGAGGTTTCCCCCCAAAAAAGAGCCTGAAATGGCAAGTGTTGTACAATGGGAACAAGGAGAAACAAATGCCAATTGAGACCAACGATCTAAATATTTACACCAAGGGGGTTGGTGGCTGAACAGGAGAGATAATGAAATTGCAATGGATAATAAAAGAGCAATCTCGTATATTCGATTCTTTTCCAGCCATCTTTAAGAAAAAGTTTGAGAATAAAATTAGTAGTAATTAATCCTTAGTAGTTAAATCTTGCTGTTAATCCATGGTATCATGATACCTGCTATGCTTCCACTGTATTACCAATTATAATGCAAGCTGCACTGGGGTGGGGGGGAAGGATTTTAATTTAAAGAAGATGAGAAAAATATGGGAAAACATTGTGTGGAAAAAGGGGCTAAAGTGTTTTGTTTAATAACTTATAGATAATACTCTTTTTATAAATTTATATACCACTTAATTCCAATAGAATAGAATAGAATAGAATAGAATAGAAGGGAAGGGAAGGGAAGGGAAGGGAAGGGAAGAGAAGAGAAGAGAAGAGAAGAGAAGAGAAGAGAAGAGAAGAGAAGAGAAGAGAAGAGAAGAGAAGAGAAGAGAAGAGAAGAGAAGAGAGTGGAATGGAATGGAATAGAATAGAATGGAGTGGAGTGGAGTGGAGTGGAGTGGAGTGGAAGAGAAGAGAAGAGAAGAGAAGAGAAGAGAAGAGAAGAGAAGAGAAGAGAAGAGAAGAGAAGAGAAGAGAAGAGAAGAGAAGAGAAGAGAAGAGAAGAGAAGAGAAGAGAAGAGAAGAGAAGAGAGAGCGGAATGGAATGGAATGGAATGGAATAGAATGGAGTGGAGTGGAGTGGAGTGGAATGGAATGGAATAGAATAGAATAGAATAGAATAGAATAGAATAGAATAGAATAGAATAGAATAGAATAGAATAGAATAGAATAGAATAGAATAGAATAGGAGGCTCAATTGAGCCCAGCATTTCTATTGCTAAGTGAGACATTGGTCAAGTGAGTTTTGCCCCATTTTACAACTTTTCTTGCCACAGTTCTTAAGTGAATCACTATGGTTGTTAAGTTAGTAACATGGTTGTTAAATGAATCTGGCTTCCCCATTGACTTTGCTTGTCAGAAAGTTACAAAAGGGGATCCCATGACCCTGGGACACATCAACAGTCATAAGTACATGCCAGTTGCCAAGAGGTCAAATTTTGGTCACATGGCCATGGGGATGCTGCAATGATTGTAAGTGTGAAAAACGGTCATAAGTCACTTCTTTCAGTGAGGTTTTAACTTCAGTGATGTTTTAACTTCAAACGGTCACTAAATGTACTGTTGAGGTCTACCTGTACACATAATCATATTACACTGGAAACAGCTATATCAACAGTTTGTATTGTGATTGCTAATTCAATGTTTTCTCCTATTAAAATGAATTTAAATTCTTGCATTAGTGTCACATTCTTTCACTGACAGATAGATACGATACAGAGGTATCTATCATTGAATGCCCAAAGGTGAGATAAAACAAATTTCTGCAACATAGTGATAATTAATAAGCCGTCAAGACAGGGGTGCTATTCAGCAGTTCTGACAGGTTCTGGAGAACCGGTAGCAGAAACTTTGAGTAGTTCAGAGAACCAGCAAATACCACCTCTGGCTGGCCCCAGAGTGGGGTGGGAATGGAGATTTTGCAGTATCCTTCCCCCAGGAGTAGGGTGGGAATGGGGATTTTGCAGTATCCTTCCCCTGGAGTGGGGTGGCAATGGAGATTTTGCAGTATCCTTCCCCTGGAGTGGGGTGGCAATGGGGATTTTGCAGTATCCTTCCCCTGGAGTGGGATGGCAATGGGGATTTTGCAGTATCTTTCCTCTGGAGTGGGATGGCAATGGGGATTTTGCAGTATCCTTTCCCTGGAGTGGGATGGGAATGGGGATTTTGCAATATCCTTCCCCACCAAGCCACACCCACCAAGCCACACCACACCATGCCCACCAAGCCACGCCCTCAGAACCGGTAGTAAAAAAAAAATGAATTTCACCACTGCTTCAGGGGTTTTGCAGGTAAGAGAGCTTCAGGGAACAATTCTGAAACATGGCAGAAACATTCGAATCTCATATGAAACACCACACTGAAATAAGAAAGAGGGAGAGAAAAATAATGTTGTTTTTTTTCTTTACTCCAAGTTTATCAATACAGAAAGAAGTACAATTCACCACATCCATTATTTAGCTGAAATCATTTTGCTTGCATCTATTGGTGAGTCATGTTTTGGCTGAGCGAAAGAAACTGAACACTCTAGGAAGAATATAAATTATTTGAGCTCGATGCAAAATTTATGGATTTATTCTCTGCCTCATCTAATTTCACCCCTAAAGCTTTTGGTATTCACTGCCAAGAGACTCTGGACCTGCAAGTTGACATGTTTGATGAAAGGGTTTCGGAATTATTTTCATATGTTTTGTATGCATAAATGCACACATTATGCATGGAAGGAGTAATGCGTTGTTATCCTAGGAAGGCAAGGGAGTTGCATAGGATGGCC
The DNA here is from genome assembly GCF_059756535.1 of Pantherophis guttatus. Taxonomy (NCBI): domain Eukaryota; kingdom Metazoa; phylum Chordata; class Lepidosauria; order Squamata; family Colubridae; genus Pantherophis; species Pantherophis guttatus. The sequence goes on along the minus strand of NC_142067.1, from coordinate 120,346,354 downwards.
ATAGGGCATAAACTTCTCTTCTAGTGTTTTGGCATGCCATCAAAAGCAATGGGTATAAAGACCATGCAGCTAATAAGCTTAGCCATTCTGGGGCCATCGAGCGAGGTATAACCCATTAGACAGATATTGTGTTTTGACCTACTAATGACATGATAGGTGGAGAACTCACAGCTTCCCACATATTACTAATCCACAACTCACTGCTGCATTTGCTGTGGTCCCCAGCAATTCTACAACATCTCAAGAAGCACAGAACCTTTCCCCCGCTATGCAGAAATCCCTATATTTCCTTCCACAAAGCAATAGATTATACTAATATAATATGTGGCGTGTTGTAATGATACAGCAATAATCATAATGCAGTAATTATATTGGGTTTAAATTCTATGGGATTATTACAGTTCCCAGAGGAAAGTTGCAGTATTTGGGTTTCTAGAGGCTATTTTGAACAGAAAAGCACTTCCAAGTATTATTAGGAAACTTCCTGATGCTTTTTCTAATTGGAAGATGGTGGGGTTAGCCACTTCATTCCTTCCTCACCCTGGAAGCCAATTGGCTCCTGCTGACATATCAGCCACTGGTAAACACCATACATTTCCCTTTTTTTGCTTCCAGCCCATTTTACGATCAGCGAGTGTACTAATGGTTGTGGTTTGCTTTCTACATTTATTTTGGGGTATTGTTATCTAGAAGCATAGATAAATAGATGTAGATAGATGATAGATGATAGATAGATAGATAGATAGATAGATAGATAGATAGATAGATAGATAGATAGATTGATTGATAGATGATAGATGATAGATAGATAGATAGATAGATAGATAGATAGATAGATAGATAGATAGATAGAGATAGAGTTAGATAGATAGATAGATGGTAGATAGGTAGAGGTAGAGGTAGAGGTAGAGGTAGAGGTAGAGATAGATAGATAGATAGATAGATAGATAGATAGATAGATAGATAGATAGATAGATAGATAGATAGAGATAGAGATGGATAAGCTCACTAAGGAGCTTCAAGAAAAAGAGGATACCGATTATTATTTAGTTTGGCAAAGATGGTACCTATGGCTAGAGGGAAGGATAGGGCCAACAACATAGGATATCAGGAGAACTCAAATTAAGAAACATAGAATAGTCACATGAGAAGAGTTGTATGATGGTATAAACAAATGGTTAACATGACTGTAGAAAGATACAGCTCAAAATGTATAAAGTATATCAAAGTGAAAGCAAACTAATCTGAAAACTGTAAGATAAAGGAAAAATAAGGGAAATAGAAATTAACCACTGATGCGAGAGTTTCTTAAGAGCTAGTCGATAGACTTCTTGTTTCTTTTTTGTTTTAGTACTGTGTTAATGTATATGTGTTCGTATGTATCTGTGTTTCACGTCTGTTCATGTTAATAAAAAATAAATAATAATAAAAAAAAACCCTGAAGGATGCTTCCAGTCCTGAGGTGATCAAAACATAAGACAAAATGTAGCAGACGAAATGCTGGATTTATTTGCTAATAAAAGAAACAACAGATGCAAAAAAAAAAAAAAAAGAGAGAGATAGAGATAGAGATAGAAATAGAGATAGAGATAGAGATATAGACAAACTCTTCGGCCGAAAAAATGCTTTTAAAGTAAAAAAAAGCCTCTAATGATCGCACAGCTCAGCTGGGATCATCAGAGGCTTCTAAAAGTATTTTTTTCCTGCAACCTCTTCGGCCGAAGAGGTTGTAGAAAGAAAAAAATGCCTTTAAAAGCCTTTGGCAATCCCAGCTTTGTTGCCTGATCGTCAGAGGCTTCTAAAAGCATTTTTTTCCTGCAACCTCTTAAGGTTGTAGAAAAAATGCTTTTAAAAGTTAAAAAAAAAATGGCCACGCCCACCCAGTCACATTACCCCCACCAAGCCACGCCCACAGAACCGGTACTAACAAATTTTACATTTCACCACTGCGGAGATGAATAGGTCTGGCAGACAACTATTAATTTTCTGGCCGGCTGGACTTGTTAGCCTGCGTGAGAAACTTTTTGCCGGGGCTGCCGGCACTCCAAATAAAGGAATCTTTTGAGTTCATGTCAGAGGGTTTGTCGTGTTTGGGGAGCTGTGTCAGAAAACAACCCTAGATGGTTACCCACTCCCAAATCTAACCAACTTCTTGTGTTGCTACAGTGATAAGCACCAGGAAACCACCTTGTAACTAGAGATTTACTATGGCGGGCAGGCCTATTTCACAGGTCTGTGTAGTCATTATTTTTCAAAGAGTCCAGGTGTCCTTTTTAAGGTGAGACTATTTGGGTTGGTTTCTTTTTGATTTATGTGATGACGCCTCCGCCCCCCCCCCCACCTCCCCTTCCGAGTTTGTTCTTATGCACTCGATCATTTCTGCCATCTGCTTTGTCAGGGCTTTTTGGAAAATGAAACTGATTCAACAAGGTTGCCCTTGGTTAAATAAATAAACCGTAACTATAGTTGTAACATCATTATTAGACTACGAACCTGAAGGTCTGCCTACGATTTATTAGGATTATGTTGCCATTACCGATGCTACTTAAACTTTATGGCATTCACCTTGCTTCCTAACTGCATGTGAGTTGCTTCAGTGTCATTGACAGAAGCCACAGTTTCTCTTTCAGCAGCAGACTTCTTTTTCTTCTTCTCCTCCTTCTCTTTTTTGTTTCTCTTCTCTTCTCTTCTCTTCTCTTCTCTTCTCTTCTCTTCTCTTCTCTTCTCTTCTCTTCTCTTCTCTTCTCTTCTCTTCTCTTCCCTTCCCTTCCCTTCCCTTCCCTTCCCTCTCCTTCCCTTCCCTTCCCTTCCCTTCTCTTAACTCCTCTCCTTTCTTCTTCTCCTCTTCTTCTCCTCTTCTCTCTTCTCTCTTCTCTTTTCTCTCCTCTCCTCTCTTCTTCTCCTCTTCTCTCTCCTCTCCTCTCCTCTCCTCTCCTCTCCTCTCCTCTTCTCTTCTCTCTTCCCTTCCCTTCCCTTCCTATCCCTTCCCTTCCCTTCTCTTCTCTTCTTTCTTCTTCTCCTCTTCTTCTCCTCTTCTCTCTTCTCTCTTCTCTTTTCTCTCCTCTCCTCTCTTCTTCTCCTCTTCTCTCTCCTCTCCTCTCCTCTCCTCTCCTCTTCTCTTCTCTTCTCTCTTCCCTTCCCTTCCCTTCCCTTCCCTTCCCTTCCTATCCCTTCCCTTCCCTTCCCTTCTCTTCTTTCTTCTTCTCCTCTTCTTCTCCTCTTCTCTCTTTTCTTTTCTCTTCTCTCCTCTCTTCTTCTCCTTTTCCCTCTCCTCTCCTCTCCTCTCCTCTTCCCTCTCCTTCCCTTCCCTTCTCTCTCCTCTCCTCTCTCTTCTCCTCTTCTCTATTCTCTTTTCTCTCCTCTCCTTCTTCTTCTCCTCTTCTCTCTCCTCTTCTCTCCTCTCCTCTCCTCTCCTCTCCTCTCCTCTTCTTTTCTTTTCTTTTCTTCTCCTCTCCTCTGCCCTCCACTCCCCTCCCCTCCCCTCTCCTCTCCCCTCTGTCAGTTGTTCCCAATGACCAAGGATTTCCTTGCTTTGCTTAAGTGTAAATTTAAGTCTTTACACTTAGTGAAGAAGTGCCCTTTTGGGATTGAGGAATCAAGGATGGAACAAAACTCAGAGTAAAGTACAAAATCTGCTTTCATCAACTATGAGAAGCATCTTAAAAGAATAATAATTAAGATCATTTGCACAACCTATAGATTCTTTAATCTAGTGAAGTAAAAAACTGACACGCTTCCAATTTTAGGTTTCTTCATTCTCCTCAGGAAAATTACTGTACTTTTAGTGGATTGGCAACAATAATTTTATCAGATGCATTGAACGATATTTTTTTTAAATAAAGAAGATTGAGATGTAAACTTCTATGTTAACTGAACGTTGGTTTATAAACTAAACCATGCACACAGTCATAAATAGGCATGGTCTTAAAAACAGAACAATAAACTCAAAGAAGATTTAATAACTTGGCAACATTACCCGTTATAATAATAGTTATTACTGTCCCACTCAGAAAGAGTACTGAAAAAATAGTGAAACTATTAGAATTGAACAATGGAAACAACCTCCAAAATATATACTATTATTCTTATTCTTCTTTCCCCTGTCAACATAGAAAAAGATCAATATATAAGCAAAGACAATTATTTCAAACCAATTTTATCAACTATCATCTTGCTTAGAATTACATGTTTACGTAAGATATCCGAGGACAATAATATTAATAATTACCTCTACTAATCAGCTCAGGATAAGTAATAATAGGAGGTGAGCTATTAAAAAAAAAACAAGGGGGCATCTGATTCTCTAGGGAAAAATCTTTATCAAAGCACCTAAGAGAACAATTCTTCTACAAGAGCTTTCTTTGAGTGACAGTTAGGAAAATAAAACGCTTAAAGGACTAGGGAGCATGAAATGCCTTCCCCATCTCCTAGAGTTTATATTATCCTGGGGATGAAAAGATTGGATGGATCCTTCTGTTTGGAGCGCTGATTCTCTGCAATGGTTTGTCGTGGAAGCTTTTTGCTAGAGTTGAAAAACTCCATAACAAAGACCTTAGAGCCGATAACTTGCGACAAATAAGTAAATAAAACTAAACAAATGTACCTCGCCAGCTAAGTAGTGCCAGTTCTTCGCACTGATGATCAGATCTATGCTACAAAAAAAACATCTGATCCCTGGTCTTTAGAAGATTGAATGATTTCTTTTTATAGAGAGAAAAATCTATGGCAAGAGTTACGATTGGATTACAACTCGTCAAGCACAGCCCTAAAATACTATGAAATGCTGCAATACATTTTACGTGTAATGCAGGAAAAGGGAAGCAGGCAGGCAGGCAGGCAGGCAGGAAAGAAGGAAGGAAGGAAGGAAGGAAGGAAGGAAGGAAGGAAGGGAAGAAGGAAGGAAGGAAGAAGGAAGGAAGGAAGGAAGGAAGGAAGGAAGGAAGGAAGAACACTTAGCACTGGAAATCTAATTCATGCTGTACAGTGGTGGATTCTATTGGTTCGGTCCGGTTCGGGTGATAGCAGTGGTGGCGGGAGGCTCTACCCAACCACCTGGACGTCATCATGGATGCTCTGTGCATTTGCAGAAGGTTCTGTGCATGGCACAGAAGCGCCATGCGCTAGCGAAGCCAAGCACGCTCACACGTGTACTCACAGTACCAAACTGGTAGCGAAGGTAAGTGAAACCCACTACTGATGCTGTATCTTTCACTAACATAAAATGCAAGAGGAAAACTTTGAAAACTTAAATTAACTCCCCTTTCCTAATTTGACACACAACAAATTCCTAAAATATCTCTGAAGGTTCTTGAATTAAAAAAAAAAAAACTGTTGGGATTTTTGATGGATTCCATACTTTCCCCCCCAGCTTCTAAATTCTTCTTAACCAAGGTTTTTTTTTTTTTTGGGTGGGTGGGTGGGTGGGAATGAATGGTTGCCATTGTGTCTGTGATATTCTGGTCAATTTGTCTTTGTTGTGGGGTGTTTTTAAAAGGTTTTTATTATGTCTTCCATGTTCTTTTATGATGGAAGCCCCTGGGAGCCATTTCTTGGTGGTCTATAAAGAAAATAAATAACCACAATAAATAAGGATCTTAACCCTGAGAAGCAAACTGGATGATATACATAAAATGTGTATAGTCATACTCTACATTAACTTTTTATTGTCATAAAATAAAACACAAGTACCATATTTTTCGGAATATAAGGCACTCCAGACTATGAGATGCACCTACCTTGTTTTGGTGAGGAAAACAAGAAAAAGAAATCTGCCTCTGGCTCCCAGCAATTTTTGCCTGTTGCAGCAAACAACAAACATCCTGCTTTACTTTCATTTTCGTTTTCAGCATAGATTGATTAGCACAAGGAAAAAAAAATCTGCTCCCAGCAATTTACCTCCTTGCAGCAAGCAGCAGAGGCCCGTGCCGCAATAGGCAGTGATAATCCCTGCAGCCTGAAACAGCTGAGAGTCGGGAGGCCGATCCAATGGACAATCAACTTGTGCTAATTAGGATGTGCTGAAGCTGAAAGGAACTGTTTCTTCTTGCTGCTTGCTGCAAGGAGGTAAATTGCTGGGAGGCAGAGGCCAAAGGGTGAGGGCCAGGGGGTGGGAGGGGCTACATTCGGTGTATAAAAGGTGCATCTTATACTCCAAAAAATACGGTAGGTCTACACTGTACCGGAATAAATACACATCGATGAGGAAAGGTAAAATTATTCTATAACAGTGATGGCTAACTTTTTCCAGACTGAATGCCCAATGATTGCATATGTGCCCAAACACTCAAAATCCAATGTGCGTTCAGCCCCTACACATGTGCCCTGTCTCCTCGCATACACCCATCCCCTGTGCCCCCGCCCCGCCACACGTGCCCCACCCCCTGCACATGTGTGCACAGGCCCCGCATATGCACACGTGGCCCCACATGCACACCGGCCCCAGCACATGCATGGCATAGACCCAGAGACCTGTTGGCCAGTGGGAGGTGCACATGCATGCATGGTGGAGCTGAACATGGCAAGAGCCTTGGAGGCGCAGCAGACTAAAGTGCTGTTAAGTAACACCACCTGCCTCCAATTACTGCAAGTTCAAATCTCACCAGGCTCAAGGTTGACTCAGCCTTCCATCCTTTCGAGGTAGGTAAAATGAGGACCCAGTTTGTGGGGCAATAAGCTGACTTTGTATAAAAAAGAATACCGCTTAGGGGGGTCGAAAGCCCTATAATCAGGTATATACAAAAGTATGAAGGCTATTGCTTAATGCATTGTAAGTTGCCCTGAGTCTCCGGAGAAGGGCGGCATATAAATCAAACCAATAAATAAATAAATACAATAAATAAACTGGGGCGATGGCTCACATGCCCACAGAAAGGATGCTGCGTGCCATCCAGGGTTGAAATGCTCCCAGTTCGGACCAGATCAGCTGATCTGGTAGCAATGGTGGCAGGTGGTTCGGAGAACCAGTAGCAAAAATCCCTGCCCCACCCCCCACACCCATGCCCACCCAATCACCCGGTCGCCCGCTTGCCACTTCTTTTAAAAAATGCTTTTAAGAGGTTTAAAAAAAAGGCTCTGACGATCTCAGCTGAGCCGCGGGATCATCAGAGCCTTTTTTTTTTTAACTTTTAAATCATTTTTTTTACAACTCATTCGGCCAAATAGGTTGTAAAAAGAGCTTTTAAAAGTAAAAAAAAAATAAAATCGTGCACCACAACTGATCACTCCCCATGCACTGTTCTACTTACCCCATGCCTCCTTTTGGTGTGCACTGCAATGCATGTACCTCACATTTGGTGCATGGTGTGCACTGCGCATGTGTATATATATTAATTTGATTTATATGCCGCCCTTCTCTGGAGACTCAGGGCGGCTTACAATGCGTTAAGCAATAGCCTTCATACTTTTTTTTTCATTTGATTTATATACCACCCTTCTCCGGAGACTCAGGGCGGCTTACAATGCGTTAAGCAATAGCTTTCATACTTTTGTATATTTATACAAAGTCAGCTTATTGCCCCCACAAACTGGGTCCTCAATTTACCCACCTTAGAAAGGATGGAAGACTGAGTCAACCTTGAGCCTGGCGAGATTCGAACTTACTTTAATTGCAGACAGCTGGTGTTAAATCACAGTGCCTTTGTCTACAGAGCTATCCACAAATGCGCAGCCAGCAAACCAGTAGTAAACCAGTTCAGATTTCACCACTGGTGCCACCTATGGCACATATTCGCCATCACGGTTCTATAAGCATTTTTTTAAAAAAAATCATTGATATCTCACAGATATCACTTAAAAACAATGACCACAACACTGAGGCCTGAACCTCAGGATATGTTTTATTCAAGCTCCGTTTTATGTTCTTGTTTCTTTTTAGGCAAGCGGTGAGTAGAAAAATAGCATTTTCCTTTTTTTAAAATTCACCTAATAACCTCTATAATGTGCCACCCATATCTTACAACTTAGGAAATACAAGAACGGAAAGTAAGACTAGATGATATGATACTTTATCTAGGGTCATTTCCACATTGCCCTGTTCTAGACTTAGCTCCCAATGTGGACAAACCTTATTGTTTATCTTCAGTAGGTTAGTGATTTATGCATGCATCAGTCCTCACATTTCTGAAGTTGTACTGGAGGTTTTTTTACTTGATTTCTGAAATACAGAAGTTTGATAGCAGTTATAAAGTATAATCTGACTGGTTGCCTCACCAGTTGCCTCAACAATTCCTGATGTCACGCCTACAAACAATCTTTTCAGAATAAATTAGGAATGATGATTTCACAGCTCGGAAGCCCCCTTCAAAGCAAGGGGCGCCTATTAAACCCTGGGCCAGCTGTTTACCATGGTAATGTCAGAATAAATAGGCTGATTACAAATTATCTGGAATTTCTTAAGGAAATCAGTATTATAAATAGAAACCAGGTTCACAGATGAATGCAAACATAGATGTCCCAGAATAATGTTGCAAGATCCAATCTCAGTTGGTTATCGGCACTAGAGGTTTAGTCAGTGGTGGGCTGCTGCTGGTTCAGACCGGTTCAAGCGAACTGGTAGTTCTGGCCAGCAGGAGGTCATGCCCACATGCCCTGGCACTATCATGTCCTATATAATCACCAGTTTTTGATCGGTTCCGGGAGAACCGGTTGTTACAACCAGAAGCAGCCCACCACTGGGTTTAGTCTTTCGAGCTTTGGGGCACATGCTGGAGCCCATCCTCAAGAAACTTCTTTCTACTGGAATATGAGCTTTGGGCTATTCTGTGAGTGGTATTTATGTGGTGCTGTGGGAAGAAAAATCCATCTGGTTCAGTTCCAAGCTGGGAGAAAGACACTGGAAACATGGAGGCTGATTGGAAAGATGGTTTATTGATGAAGCAGAACCACATGGGTTTGTGGTTCTGGGCATCTGACAAAACAGAGTTGAGAGTGGGTTTTTTTTTTAATACCTTCTTTGGGCTTTGCACTTGAGCTTCCTGTTCCTGGGCAAGAACGTATATTCTATTAGCTGTTGTCAGATTCCTTTTTTTTTTTTTTTAATTTTTTTTTTAACAAACTTTATTCGTTATTTAAAAAAGAACATTTAAAACAATTATAAGAAAAACTGAACACACAAATTACAAGTACATATACTATACATATATAATGCTCAACTTCATCTATCAACTACTTTCTAATGTTATATATACATATATATATATATATATATACACACGGTGACTTATTTCTTTCTATATCTCTCTGACAGTGCAGTTGTTTATTTACATTAATTTCTCCTAACTTTCATCTCTAAACATTCCCTCTCTCTGACTTATCCACTGGTACCAGCTATTCCATATTTTAAAGTATTTTGAATCTTCCTTATCCTGTAATTTTAGGGTTAATTTATCCATCTCTGCGCATACATAGATTTTCTGTATTACTTCCTGATCAGTTGGCAAACGGTCTATTTTCCAAAGTTGTGCCAACGCTAATCTTGCCGCTGTTATAATGTGGAGTATTAGGTATTTTATGTCCTTCCTAATATTCTTATTGATCATGCCGAGTAAAAAGACTTCAGGTGTTAATTCAATTTCGTGATTTGTTATCTCTAATATCCACGTTTTTATTTTGTTCCAGTATTTTTTGATTTTTGGGCAAAGCCACCAAGCATGGTAAAAAGTTCCCTGCGCTTTTTTACATTTCCAGCAGGCCGGGTTCACATTTGGATACATTTTTGCTAACCTTGCGGGTGGCAGATACCATCGGTACCACATTTTATAATGATTTTCTTTGTATGATACTGATTTTGTCATTCTATAGTTATCTTCCCATGCTCTTTCCCAATCTTCTAATTGTATATTATGCCCTATGTTCCTCGCCCAGGCTATCATCTGCCCTTTGACCAACTCTTCTGCCAGATCGAATTCGAGTAAATATTTGTAGATTTTTGAAATTAATTTCCCTTCTTTTGATTCTAATAGTTTGTCTAATCGATTTTGTTTTAAATCTATTCCTTCTTCTTCTTGATCTTTTCTGAATCTTACTTTTATTTGCGAGTAGGGCCACCAGTCTATTCCTATTCCTTGTTCTTTGAGCTCTTCCCTAGTTTTCAATTTCCCCTGAACATCTACTATTTCTCTGTATCTTAGAATCTTTTGTTTTGATAATATGTTGGGGTGAGTTATTGCTTCTATAGTCGATAGCCAGCCAGGAATTTTCATGTAGTGTTTTTGTTTAATTTGTAGCCATATGTTAATTAAAGATCTCCTAATTGTATGGTTATTAAAATGTTTATATATTTTATTTCCTGAACTCCATATAAAAGCGTGCCATCCCTTCATTAAATCATGCCCTTCTAAATTTAACAATCTTTGATTATCTAAAGTTATCCAATCTTTAATCCATAATAAACTGGCGGCCTTGTAATATTTATCCCATGCCGGGAGTCCAAATCCACCTCTACTTTTATCATCTTGTAGTATATTCAATTTTATTCTTGATTTCTTCCCTCCCCACACGAATTTTTTTGTTATTTTATCCAAATTATCAAAGAATTTCTTATCTAATTTTATTGGAACTGTTTGGAATAAATAAAGGAGTCTTGGCAGTATGTTTGATTTTATTGCTGCTATTTTCCCCAATAAAGACAATTTTAGTTTCCCCCATTTTTCTAAATCTTCCTTTATTTTCTGGACTAAAGTATCATAATTGTCTTCTTTTATTGTTGTCGTTTTGGCCGTCAGATTTATCCCTAGGTATTTAACTTTTTTAACTGTCTGCAGACCGGATTCTTTTACTAATTTCTCTACCTGTTTTGTTGTCATGTTTTTTGTTATCATTTTTGTCTTTTCTTTATTAATTTTTAAACCTGCTACCTTTCCAAATTTTTCAATCTCTTTTATTAATTTTGGTGTTGTTTCTAATGGGTTTTCTACGAAAAAAACAAGGTCGTCTGCAAATGCTTGGACCTTGTAATCCTCTCTCTTGATCTTTAGTCCTTGAATTTCTTTATTTGCTCTAATTCTGATTAGTAAATTTTCCAATGTTAAAATAAATAGTAAAGGGGAGAGTGGACATCCCTGCCTTACTCCCTTATTTATTCCAAAAAATTTTGTTGGGTCACCATTCACCAAAACACATGCTTTCTGATTCTGATATATCGATGTTATCATTTTAGTGAATCTTTCTCCAAAATTCATACTTTTGATTTGTTGCTTCATAAATTGCCAGTTGACTTGGTCAAACGCTTTTTGTGCATCCAGAAAGATCAGTGCTACCTGTCTCTCTGGATGCACCTCATAATATTCTAAAACATCCAATGCTATTCTTAAATTGTTTTTTATCTGCCTTGTAGGCAGAAAACCATTTTGGTCCTGGTGTATTTTATTTTGTAATATTATTTTCATCCTGTTGGCAATTATACTCATGAAAACTTTATAATCGGTATTCAACAAAGAAATCGGCCTGTAATTTTTTATTAATGTGGTATCTGTCCCCTCTTTAGGTATTAAGGAAATATATGCTTCTTTCCATGTGTTGGGTAGCTTTGCCTCCATTAGGGCCTCATTATATATTTCTAACAGTATTCCATTTAATGGATCTCCAAATGTCTTATAGAATTCTATTGGTAAACCGTCTGTCCCCGGGGTTTTGTTATTTTTTTGCCTCTTCAGTGCCTCTTTTAATTCCCCCATCGTAATCTCCTTATTTAATAATTCTCTTTCTTCCTCTGTTAGTATTTGCAATCCCTCCCCTTTTAAATAATATTCGATTTCCTCCTCTGTTGCTATATCCTTTTCGTACAATTTTTGATAATATTGGACTATTATGTCTTTTTTTCCCTCTAGAGCCCATTGAGTCCTTCCCTCATCATCTCGTAATTTCTGAATTGTTCTTTTTTCTCTTTCCTTCCTCAGCCTATACGCCAGCCATCTCCCTGGTTTGTTTGCGTTTTCGAAATAGTTTTGTCTTGTATATTTCAATGCTGTTACATAATTCCCCTGCTCTAATATGTTTAGGTTATGTTTTGCTGTTAACCAATTTAACCTTGTTTTTTCATCCCCTGGGTTTCTTTGCAAATTACATTCCCAATTTTGAATTTCTTCTAATAATTTATTATATTCTTTCTCTCTCTCTTTTCTCCGTTTTACATTATATGATATCGTGAGGCCTCTTACATATGCTTTGGTTGTATCCCATAGGTTTTGTAGGGAAGTGTGTTGCTTTGTGTTTTCCTTATAAAACCATTCTAGCTCCTTTTCTATATAATTCTTATACTCTTTTTCTTGCAGTGTCTGTGTGTTCATAGTCCATCTATTCTTCTTTCTCTGCTGGCCTCTCCACTTCATCGTTATCGGGTTGTGGTCAGCCCAATTATTTGGTAAAATATCTACTTCTTCTATTTCCATTATTAACATCTTAGTTACCCAAACCATATCCAACCTTGACCATGATTTATGCGGATTCGAATAATATGTATACTTTCTTACTTCGGGATTAAGACATCTCCAACTATCTACCATATCTAACTCTTCCACCATATCCATAAAGGTTTTAGGTAATATATTTTTTTTATTTTTGTTTTGCTGACCACATTCATAGTCTTTTCTTACATCTAAGATTGCATTAAAATCCCCAATCAAACAGACATTCTCCATTTTTTGTTCTATAATTTTCTCATGCACTTTTTTGTAGAATTCTAATTGTTGACTATTTGGGGCGTATATTACTACCAATAATATCTTTTTGAGGTCAAGATTTAGCTCTACCATGACTATCCTACCTTCTGTATCCACATACCTCATATTACTGTCTATTCCTTCCTTAATATATACCACCACTCCTTTTTTTTTTCCTCTGCCAATGAAGCGTATTCTTTACCTAATTTTTTATATTGTATATATTTAATATCCTGTTTTCTTATATGTACCTCCTGGAGGCACACAATGTCTGATTTTTGTTTCAAAATTTTTTTGTAAGTTTGGTGTCGTTTGGATGGTGAGTTGAGTCCATTAACATTTACAGATAGTATTTTTAAAGTCCGTTCCATTTTTTTTTTTTATTGACTTTCCTGTTGTTTCTTCTTTATTTCTTCCTGTTCCTTTTTTTTGCCTCTTGTCTGCACTCCTTCCTCTTCCTGGGTCTCTTCTTCATCTACTTTCCCTCCTTGTTGTAGTGTTCTTTCCCGATCTCTCTTCTGTTTTCCTTTGATATTTCGTCCTTCCTCTTCTCTATTACCATTTGTTGCTTCAGCACCCATCATTTGGTCATATAGTTCTTTTGCTTTGCTGTGCGAGTCCACCTTGATTTTCTTTCCCTGCCACGTTATTAACATTCCTTCCGGGGTTATCCATTTGAATGGTATATATCTTCTGTTTAGTAACGTGGCCAGGAACCAATAATCTCTTCGCAAATCTCGTATTCTTTTAGGTACTTGCTTTAAGGTGATTATTTCTTTATTTCTATAATACATTGGTTCATCCTTTGTTATCTTATATACAATATCCCTCACCTTCCTTCTTACAAATCTTATGTGTACCTCTCGAGGGAGTTTGTTTTGTCGTGCATAGTTAGTGTGGACTCGGTAAACTTCGTCTAGTTCATTAATTATCTCGTCTTTTTCTCTCTGGAGTGCCTCTGCTATCATCTCAGCCATTACCATCGTCAGATCTTCCTCCCGGTCTTCCGCTACGTTCTGAAAACGCAAATAGAATGCTGCCTTCTCCATTTCTAATTGGGCCACGGTGTTCTCAAGTTCCTTATTTAATCCTGTCATTTTTGTATCTAATGCTTCTAGTTTTTCTTCCGTCAATTCAGTTTTTTGTTCTATTTCTTTTATCCTTTGGTCATTTTTTTGAATGATTTCTTGTATTAAGTCCATTTTTCCATCAATCTTTTGAATGTCATTCTTGACTTCTCTCTTTACCTCGTCCATGTCTTTTCTGGATTGTTCATGGTTTCTGGTCATACACTCTTGCATTTTGGCCATAGTTTCCTGAATTGTTATGAGCGTGGCCTGCATTGTTGGCATATTAGGTGTGCTGGGTTGCTTGTCTGATGCAAACATTCCCTCCAAGGTTTTCTGTGTCACTGGGGAGGCCGTTGTTCCTGTTAAAAATGGTGTTGGCTTCTTAGCTGTTTTCAACGTGGTTGTGGTAGTGCTAGTCATTTCTTTCAAAATCTTGTATTGTTCTCCCAGTATTTTATCAACTTTCTCCCAAGTCACCATCCAAATTTCTATAATTTCTATAATTCCTTTCTTTTCTTTTCTCTTTTTCCCCCCTCTCCTTATAAAAGATCAATCCAATAAGCCTTCTTTAAATAGATAAATTCTTTTAAATAATTAATTCTCTCTATGTAAAGTTATATATAATTCAGTTAAGAATGTGATAAGAATATAGATATAAATATAAATATAAATATAAATATGAGTATAAATATTGCTACCAGTATAAATATATATATAAATAAATATCTTATCTAATTAAAGACTATAATCAATTAAAGACAATTAATCAATTCTTAGTATCTTAATATCTAGTAGTTAATTATTCAATAAAATCCACAAACATAAAATATTCTAATAATATATACTAGTTAATCTATAGTAATTAATTAATTAATCGTAATATAATGCTCTAATAATAATACTTCTAAATCTCTATGTATTATAAATATTTTCTAAACTAATTAGGTATACTCTATATTTCTTAATTGATTAATTCCAATAAATAACATTAATATTAATTCATCTATACTTAAGTAAAGAAAATAATAATAAGTTGGAGCAGTGCTTTTCAATGTTTTTGTTGGCCTCAGTATGTTTTCAATAAAGGGGAAAAAAAAACAAAAAACAAGTTCTTTTACAACTGTTGAAGTCTTTTCCGGTTACAGTATGGCGGCCTCTATTCTGCACAGTCACTGTATGTAATCCTTACTTTGCCAAGATTTTCTCACTCCTTCCGCTCAGGCAGCTAGCAGCGGGGGTAAAAAAAAAAAAGAGAGTCCATTCTTCTTTTAATCTCCTCTGTTTAAGTTATTTCTCCTCGCCTCCGTTTGTCTGTTTTAAAGTTTTTAAAACTTTCTTCGCTGCTCCGTATTTTGCCCCTTCCTCTTTGCTCGCCTTTTCAGTTGCCGCCCGGTTCCACTTTGAGATCTTCCTTCTTCACGCTGTCCCTCCGGAAAGAAAAGAAACTTTCTCCTCAGTTTTGCGCCAAAATTAATAGTCCAAATTAGTTCTGTTTCTGTTCGACCTCAGTAGTTCTGCACTGTACTCCCTCCTTTACTCCCAGTGATCTCAATCGGCTCGTTCGAGTCTCCGGGCCGACTGTGCTCACCGCGCCAGCCGACTTCTTCCCGAGCCTGGATTGAGGGCTCTTTACGGTACGGCGGGAGATCGCACCTCTCCTCGCCTCCCCCAAAGCTTCCCCTCTTTATTCCCGGTCTCTTCGGGACCGGTCTCCGCCAAAAACAGGCACCAAAGCTCGGAAAATCGGCAACAGAGAGAGAGCGCTTCTCTTCTGTGCCGCCACGACTCTTACGTCACCGCCGGAAGTCTCTAGCTGTTGTCAGATTCCTATGAGGTCACGTAGGGGTTATGTAGAGGTCATATCTGGCTCTATAAGCAAAAGAGGAAATGCAAATCCTAGGTGTTTGTCTGAGCTCCCAGGTTTGGTTGAAGTTTGGACTGCTCTGAGATGATGCAATGAAGGGACTTCATTGTTCTGAAAGGGTGTTGGGCAATTTCTATCGTGGCTTAATGGCTTTGTCCTGTGTTGGATCTCGAATGAGGGCTAATCCTATCATTCTGCCTTTGTTCAGACTTTGCTGCAGGGCTTGAATGGATTACCAAATCTGCATTTCTAATCGCTTGCTTCCACAGTATCTGCTGCGGCTATTAAGAAAGAAAGTCAGTTTCCTGCCTCTAAAAAACATGTTTCTCCATTTTTTATTTAGGGAAATATAATACCTGCCTTTTTTAATATTTCCCAAAATATTTCATCCTTCTGGGGGGGGGGATCCTGGCTTTCTATAGTGACTTACTATTGGTTGATTGTTTTGATGGCTGGCGATTGGCTGTTGTTTTCTTGGGCTGCCAAGCCCTTAGCCGTTAAGTATTTGATAAGCTGGTGGTAAATCAGCATTCCTGTTGACTGACAAGGGAAACCAGACTCATCATAAACGTCTTTTCTCCAATATTATGCTAATGAAACAGTATAATGACAGAACATCAGTAGAATCATCCTTGTTTCATTTCTAGTTTATATGCAGCAACAAACATGTTGCAAGATAATACACACCAAAGATCCTAAAGAGCATATCCACCCTCTTTGTTTTTACAAGTGGAGACAAGCTTTTTTTAAAATGCAATGGTTGGGCAGATTTTGGTCGCCATGATGTAAAAAAGATGTTGAGACTCTAGAAAGAAGGCAGAGAAAAGCAACAAAGATGATTAGGGGACTGGAGGCTAAAACATATGAAGAACAGTTGCAGGAACTGGGTATGTCTAGTTTAAGCCGCCCTGAATCTTCGGAGAGGGGCGGCATATAAATTGAATTGAATTAATTAAATTAAATTAAATTAATGAAAAGAAGGACTAGGGGAGACATGATAGCAGTGATAGATTTATATACCACTTCACAGTGCTTTATAGCCCTCTCTAAGCGGTTTACCGAGTCAGCCTCTTGCCCCCAACAATCTGAGTCCTCATTTTACCCACCTCGGAAGGTGTTGTGGTCCTCCAGCAGCCTGTGGAGCTGGCAGCGGAGTCAGACAATGATGAGACTGAAGAAGAACAGGGTCCAGTCCTGGAGGCTGGGGAAGGCCCGGATGAGGGCTCTGTGTCGGAGGCAGAGATGGGGCCAGGGCCATCAGGGAATGATGCGTGGACTTTGGAGCTTCCAGAGGCTGAACGTAGAGAGGCAGAGGAACAGGAGGAGCCTGTTCCTAGTGCACATATGAGAAGAGCTGCCAGAAGGCAGGAACAGCTAAAGCAGAGAGGACGACTTGGGAGTAGGGCCAAGAGATGATTGGCTCCTCCCATAAGGCTTAAAAGACCAGCAACGGCTCTTGGTCTATTTGCCAGAAAACAACGTTGAGAGATTGGCTTCCTGTTTCGCTATATTTCTTTCTTGTCAGCGTCTGCTGCTTCTGAACTCTTGCCAGGAAAAGCCTTTGGCAGTTTGCCTAATTATCCCAAGGTCAGCGATAAACTGAAGAATGGTGTTTTGAGGACTTTGCTTTAATTTAGTTTGGACTGTGCTGAGAATGAGTTAATTCTCAGCTGTTCTAATAAATTCTGTTTGTTTTGTCAAACTGTTTTGCATTTAATACTAACTACTTGGGCCTGGGTCACAACAGAAAGATGGAAGGCTGAGTCAATCTTGAGCCAGTGAGATTCGAACTGTCAAACTGCAGCTAGCAGTCAGTTGAAGTAGCCTGCAGTACTGCACTCTAACCACTGCGCCACCTCGGCTCTCATCTTCTTCAATGCCATCTTTTGGGACTTGCTCAGCCACTAACTTCTTTTCTATACCCATTTCTCCACCTGGATCTGGAATTAGTTTATGTCTCATCAAAAAGTCCTTAGCTTTCTCTATGGAATTCAGCCTAAATCTTTGTTCATGATCAGTAAGTATCACCCCTTCCAATAAAAAAAGAACAAGACTAATAAGAATATATCCCAATTCTTAGTCTATATTCTTATTAGTCTTGTTCTTTTTTTATTAGTATCTCATTAGCAGTGGAAAGGTAGCCAATTGCTAATAGGAAGTATCAGATTTTGTGGTTTCCTGTCATTCATAGCAGGAAAAAAGGAAAAAACAAAAAAACAGCAATCATAATGCTTGCATCCAATTAATCATACAGTTTATCTGGCTGGTGAAAAAAGTGGGGAAGATACTGTATTAATTCACAGGCTTCATTTTCAGAAGCCAACAAGCTGAGGTCACAGGTTGTCTAGCTTCCCCTCTAGAAAGCTATGCTTCACAGAGATTTGGGTTAATTATAGAATAGAATAACAGAGTTGGAAGGGACCTTGGAGGTCTTCTAGTCCAACCCCTGCTTAGGCAGAAAACCTTACACCACTTCAGACAAATGGTTATCCAACATCTTAAAAACTTTCAGTGTTGGAGCATTCACAACTTCTGGAGGCAAGTTGTTCCACTGATTAATTGTTCTCACTGTCAGGAAATTTCTCCTTAGTTCTAAGTTGCTCCTCTCCTTGATTACTTTCCACCCATTGCTTCTTGTCCTGCCCTCAGGTGCTTTGGAGAATAGTTTGACTCCGTCTTCTTTGTGGCAGTTATAATCTTCTTTGTACTAAATGAATCTATGATTTAGGGAATTTTAAACAAATGCTGTGTACGTAATCAAGATATTTATCCTTGGGACATTTCAACAAACTCATCAAATGAAGCCCATTTGAAATTCACATAGCTATCGTGCTAATTGGCAATGGTCCATTTACTGTACTGTAATTGTAGAGGATGATTATTCATTCTTGCTCCCCCTCCCCGTCAATGTTTTACTCAATGTCACAGGTCTTTGCATGCGTAGAGTTGGGATCCTGGAATATTTGCAAAATCAATTGTGCAAAGAAAAGCTGCTCAGGAAACAAACAAAGAAACAAGACTACTTGAAGGGCAAAAGGGATAAGATTAGAAATTAGCACTTACCAAAAAAAGCTGCTCATGTAATATTGATTGCAGCTAATTAATATTTTAATCCAAAGGAGTCATTCAGAAATATAAGGCACAAAGTTCTTGTGGTTATTTTTTTTTTTCTACTGAAGAGGAAGAATATTACAGTGTCTTTGAATTTTGGAAATACAGTAGAACCTCTGGTCACGAATGCATCTGACCATGACCAAATTGGGTTCCGGCCAAAAAAATTCACAAAATTTTTGAATCTAGTCACAAACACATACTCTGGTGGCGATCAAACATGGTTGCAGCCAATTTCCCCTTCCGTGCCATTTTTCTTTTTGTAAGCGCCAAACAACAGCGACCTCGTATGGCCGCTGCATTAATTTTGCATTAATTTTGATTAGATTCGAGTCATGACCAAATCGGGTTCTGACCAAAGTTATGGAACGAATTATGGTCGTGACCAGAGGTTCTACTGTATTTTTTCTCCAAGGCTGAGGGAGGGAGGGAGAGAAGAAAAAGTCCCATGCATTCAATTTTTATTATACATTCACAAACATGAGGCAGAAAAGCTGTTTCTGCTATTTTTCTACTAAAGAGGAAGAAACTCTTTGAGTTTTGCAAGTGTTTCACCTGCAGAGGAGGAGGAGGAGGAGGAGGAGGAGGAAGAGGAGGAGGAGGAGGAACCATCCTGGAACCATCCTGGAACGTCTTCAGGGTTGCCACAGCTAGGTTGGATAGACTTGTGGGAAAGGGAGAGTAGAGGTAGCTGGGGAAATATGTAGCCAAAATAACATTCTTTCTTCTGGGAGCCAAGGACACTCTCACCAGCACCTGGCAAAAGTCATCCTGGTCTGGGACAGTGACCTGATTAGGTCAGGTGATGGTTCTGTGTAGTGGGAGGAAGAACTTTGGATTTTGATTTGATTTGAACCCGGGAGCTCCAGAGTCGGGTTTTCACCAGCCGTGCCAATACGACCTGCCTAATAAATCTGTACTTTGATGAAACCTCTGGCCTTGAAGTTTTGATTTCATCTGGGCTGTTACTTGGATCCCTGACAAAGATGAGAGGATGGAGAAGGAGAAGAAAGAAAATGGAGGAGGAGGAGTCCCATGCACCTACACTAAACATTTGCCCTCACAGAAGGAATCAACTCAGATGAAATAATTTTATATTGAAAATCTGAGAATTCTAGAGGATTCCCAAAACCAACCTCATTTTTCAGTGCACCTTCGCCACAGCAGGTGCCTTCTCAGCCTCCCAATCTCCACAACTTGCTGTCAGCTGGAAAAAAAAAGGAGGGGGGGAGAAAGTAATTAAAAGAATGACTCTCCACGGCTGCCAAGGTTGCTTGTTCAGAGAGAACAGGTGATCTGACCTCAACAATAAGGGAAATTTGTGTATTTCGTTGTGCAAACAAAAGTTGCTCAGGCAGCCAGAGTGTTTGAAGGGCAGAGGAAGATGAGATCAGAATTCAGCATCTTTTTTTAAAAAATAAGTGTTGTGTATAATATTGATGAGAGGTGGGTGGTGCTTGCAATTTTCAAAAAGTGTTTTGGCCAGCTCAGATCCACAGGTAAACAGACTCACAGCTGTTTCTACATGCCACAGATGGGAGACGATTCTGTGCTCCCCTGTCCATAATACAATTTATAGGGATTAAATCCAAATGGCTGGAAGATGAGCTGTAATATGGTTGCCATATTCATTCCCTAAAATTACACGTTCTTTCAAACTAGTTGAGAGGTTAGCAGTCATTGGCCTTGAGGTGTTGTGGACATCAACAGGTATTCAGAAACCTTTAGAAGAAATATTGCTCATAGACAATGGTCATCCTCCTGCTGACAATCTGGCCATAAGGTTGAAATAATTGTGTCTATTTCTTTGTGGGATTTCCCCACTGTAGTGTCCATGAGGACCAATGACATAAATTAAAGCTCATGTTTAGATCAATCATTACGTCTATGGACTTAGGGTTACGGTTAAGGTCTTAGTGCTTTTCGCCCTCAAACACAGGACTCAGGACTTATGCATAATTACACAGTAGTGCAAATCCTGGTGGCCCTGCACCCGCAATGCTGAACTTAATGGTTGTTTCCCTGGGTGTCCTTCAGGCACATGATTTTTAGTCTGCTTGATTAACTATGCTCCCACGACAACTATAACACCCATAGCATGCAGGCAACCTTCTAGATGACCCCGTGGATCAAAAATGATGAGGTTGACTCACGTTTACTAAAAACCAATTTCCCAATTTACTATATTACGATATCTGCCTCCATTAGATTGAGCCAAGGATGTTTTGCCGCCTTACTAACAGCAAAACAATTGCTTGTTTATTTGAATTACCTTCTCTCAATTTTAATGTATTAACTCATGGAGGTTTACAGCAGAAACAACATCCACAGGAAGGATCTGCCAACATATCCATGGAAACAGGACTCAAGACAAATGCGGCATTAATACATCCGTGGTAGATCTGGAAATAAAATATTTTAAGTGCTATTTTAATGTTTAAGATATGAAACAATAACCAAACAAAAAATATCTGGATGGTGTTCTTGGACTAGGAAAAAGCTGCATCTGCATTGTTTCCTGAATGGCGAAGGGAATGGGGCAAGGTTGATATCATTGGAAATGCTGCTGTAGAGGCTTGGCCATGTCCCCCACCAACTTCTCCAATGTGGAGCATTTCCCCCTGGAAACAGGCTATAGACCACAAGCTTGCCTCTTATGGGCTCTCACCGGTATTCTTAATGTCCCTAGGCTTTGACAAAGCAAAGCAAGTAGTAATTGATAGAATGAAGGACATGGAGTTCCAAGAAGAACTAAATAGGTTGCCTCTCCACAGTAGGGACAGAATCAAGCCGGGTATGTGGGAATCAGCAAGATATCTAAATGATCTGATCTTCCCAAAACAAAGAATAGCTTTCTTCAGAGCCAGATTTAATATTCTCCCCTCAGCACTTCTCCAGGGTAGGTATAAGAGAACACCAATAGCATAACGGATATGTATATGTGGTAAAGGAGATATCTCAGATGTTTTATTGTACTGTGAATTATATAGAGTTTATAGTTCAGTATATATCCTCCCTTTATTAGAGAGATTGCCAGGGAGGGTAGATGACTTTTATGTAGGCTTTCTCCTCCAGGACTCAAATCCGGCTACCACGCGTGCAGTGGCAAAATTCTGTGTCGCTGCAATGTCCACAAGGAAAAAAAATTGGTTACAGAATTATAGCTGTCAACTTGTGCCAATTTTTGGAGATATCTATGACAATGTTTGGAAAAATATATCATTCACATACTTATCGGCTCTCCACTCATGTAAACTAGGAAGTCACCCTAACGGTTTGAGATCATGTATGTTCTTAACGGGGATGTTATTATCCAATATCAATGTTGATATTATTTACTTTATTCATTAAACATGAAACTCAGTCAACTGAACATTCAAAAATATATCACAAATACCATTGACTGGTGCTAATGGTTGATATGGGTTGCCCATTGATGATGATGATGATATTATTATTATTATTATTATTATTATTATTATTATTATTATTATTATTATTATTATTATTATTATTATTATTGGTTAATCATTGGGAGATGCACAGCCTTTGAGGCTGGTTAATAACTCAGCAGCTCGAGTTCTAACCAAGGACCTAGGAACTGTTAAGGTATCGTCGGAGGATGTAAGCTGTTCCGAGTAAGGTGGTTTTTTGTAGAGTCAAAATGTTCAAGTCCGGTAAATTTAGAATTTCTAAATAGCGGGGTAGCCCTTTGGGTATTGCTCCAAGGGCTCCAATTACAATCAGGACAACATACAATTTCTTTTTCCACAATCGCTCAACTTCAATTTGCAAATCCCGGTACTTTGTGATTTTTTTCTTGCTGCTTATCTTCAATCCATGCATCACCAGGTATTGCAATGTCAATGAACCATAGTTCATTATGGTAATTATTGTTATTGTTATTGTTATTGTTATTATTATTTATTTATTTATTTATTCATTCATTTATTGTAGGTCTATTGCTAGTCGATGACCGTAATAAAGTTATATTCTATTCTATTCCAATGTGGAGCATCAGTGGCAGGTTCTCTTGAGATGATCTGATGGGTCAGGAAACTGAGGAGGCCAGCTTTTCTAAATGCTGATTTGGTAATCCATTCAGAAAGACTGGGTCAGACAGAAACTCCAGATAAGCAATTAGGCAAGACAAAATTAGTTCAGATAAACACCTAGGATTTGCATTTCCCCTTCCCCAATTTGGTTGAAGAATGTAGTCCTGAAGCTCCCTAGGTGCCAAGCTATTGTTGGAAGAAAAAAATCCCGGTCCAATTCCAAGTCGGGAATAAAATGGAGGCTGATTGTAAAGGAAGATTCTGTTTATTGGTGAACAGAACCAACACACACACAGTGAGCAGTTCTGGGACAGCTGACAAATGGAATTGAGAGTGGGTGGGTTTTTATACCTTTTTTGGGCTTTGTATTTGAGATTCCTGTTCCTGTGTAAGTACATGTCCTTTAATATTCTACTGGCTGTTTTCAGCTTCCTATGGGGTCGTGGTTCTATAGGCAAAAGGGGAAATGCAAATCCTAGGTCTAAGCTAATCCTCTCAACCTTTTTGGCTTGCCTAATTGCTTATTTGGAGTTTCTGTCAGACCCAGTCTTTCTGAATGGATTACCAAATCTGCATTTCTAAAACCTGACCTCCTCAGTTTCTGCTTGGGGGCCGGGAGACTGGGGCTGGTTTCTGCCTCCCTTAATATTTTTTTTTCCCATTTCTCCTTTAGGGGAAATATTCTAACGTGCCTTTTTAATATTCCAAAAAATATTTCATTCTCTAGGAGGGTGGGTGGACGAGTGCTGACTTTCTACACGATTGAGGTTCTCGCAGGTTAAAATCAGCACTTTCAATCGTACCAAATTTAAGGCTTCCCCTTCCTGCTAGTCAGGTGCCTATTTTAACACATATTAAACAGCTGTCTTTGACAGTTTCATGAGAAGCCCACAACTCAAAGTTAACTGCAAAAGGAAATGCTTTGCTGTTTTCTACAACATGGTCTTTGATTAGTTACAGAGTGGTGCTATTTTAGAAAGACTTTTTTTTTTTAAAAAAAAAAAAATCCTGGTTATCTAGAAAGAAGCATCTTGGATACATCATTTTCTCACTTAAAAAAATATATATCTGGGAATGCGGGCTGGTGCATTCACTTTGGCCCTATGCTAAAGTGGGAACAATTAAGAATCTCCTAATTTGATGGTTTTTAATTGATTCTGAGAGGTTCTGCATTTCCAAGAGACTTTAGGTAACAGATGCAGCTTGATTTTGTGGCAACAATACAGTGGTAGAATTTGGTGTTTATGTGAAACATATTCAGCATTTTTGTTTCCTTTAAATAATAATAATAATAAAAAAAGGACCAGCACCATGTGTGGGTATCCAGAAACAAGCAACTTATTACAATGGCCAGCCGTCAAAACGTTTCTGCTTCAGCGGTGATTTTCATTTACTGGAATTGCAAATTTCGCATCGTAATTGAGTGTTCAAATTAAAATCCATTGCTCGTAGTACGAGTAGTGGTCAAAATTGTGGAAACCTTTTGGGAAAAATGTATTTTTGAGGTTTGATGGCTTTTTTTGGGGTGGGGGGAGTTTCAAGATAATCCTATTCCACTGCTAGAATGGCCTGGGAATAGCCCAGACCTTAATCCAATTGAAAATCTATGGAGCCCACTAAAGAAACCTGTTAGTCAGAAGTGACCCAGCAATAAAACCCAGTTAATAGAAGCAATCCTTCAATCTTGGTTTCACATTATAACAGCTGCAGAACTAAAAGACTTGGTTCACTCCATGGGAAAACATTGTAAGGCCGCAATCCATGCTAAAGGTTACCCAATTAAGTATTAACTGATATGGTGATAATTTTTGTATATCTCGTTTTTTCTACGTGTTTCACTTTTTTTTTTATACTGTAACTGCTATTCTAATAGCAAATCCTTCATAAAAGTCATTGCATTACATTCTTGATTAAATGATCTTTCCATTGATATATAATTTTATGGTACTACTCAAAAAAAAAAAAGTGGTCTTATTAGCTAGTTTTAGAAAATACACTTTTCCCAAAAGGTTTCCACAATTTTGGCCATTACTCTACAATATTAGTGCAGGGATTTCTAAAAGGACATGCTGCTATACCTTTGGATTCTGGCTAATACCCTGGCATATTATATCATGGGGCAAAACCAAAAGCTCAAAATATGGCTGTCTTTGTAGGATTTCTTGCCTTAGAAAGAAAGATGGTTTGATAATAGCAATAGCAATAGCACTTAGTCTTATATACCACTTTACAGTGCTTTATAGCCCTCTCTAAGCGGTTTACAGAGTCAGCCTCTTGCCCCCCAACAATCTGGGTGCTCATTTTACCCACCTCGGAAGGATGGAAGGCTGAGTCAACCTTGAGCCAGTGAGATTCGACCTGCCAAACTGCTGGCAGCTGGTAATCAGCAGAAATAGTTTGCAGTACTGTACTCTAACCACTGCGCCACTGCGGCTCATAGCGTCTCTCATCTCTTAGCTTGCAAAATCTGTCCCGAATTTGTCAGATGCAATTAGAAATGATTGCACTGATTCCCTACAGAGTTGGAAATATTAACAGCCTTGGTGGACCAATCATGCAAATCAGTATAAAACAAAAATGTCCGTTCCAAACAAATGGAACAAAGAAATGAGAAAGATCTGTAGAGGGTAGAGGCTGACAATATCCTTGCTCAGGGATAACCAAAATGCAGGGGAGGAATAAAGATTTCACTGTAGGTCCAGATTGTGAGAAACAGTAGATTTTTAGAGAACATGTCAAGCTAACCATACAGCTTTGTCCAGAATTTTGTATGCATAGGTGAATGTGCACTTTGTTTTCAAGAATGTGTTTTCATAGTAAACTGGTTAATTCTGATGTATTGGAGAATTAAATCCCTTCTACCGTACAAGTCAAGCATTGGTTCTATTTGTCATTGGGACCGTGACAAAGCAAAATCAATGAAAGAGAATATTTGTAGCTCAGGACTGAAAACTGTGGGGTCCTTGGCGTTTTCTTGCAGATGTTTCACTACCCAACTAGAGAGCATCTTTGGTCTTACCGGATGTGGTTGGGTAATGAAACATCTGCAAGCAAATAACCAAGTTCAGGACCCCAAAGCATTATCAGTCATCAAGCTTCCCATGTTATGCAAATGATGGTTCAATACATTTCGCAAGCACCACTGGATATACACCAACACATATTTCAAAAGAGATAGGAAAGAGGGTTTTGGATCTTCAGCAAGTCTCAGTCCAGCACAGGGGTGAAATTCAGCAGGTTCTGACAGGTTCTGGAGAACCGGTAGCGGAAATTTTTAGTAGTTTGGAGAACCGGCAAATACCACCTCTGGCTGGCCCCAGAGTGGGGAGGGAATGGAGATTTTGCACTATCCTTCCCCTGCCATGCCCACCAAGCCACACCGCGCCCACCAAGTCACACCCACAGAACCGGTAGTAAAAAAATTTGAATTTCACCACTGGTTCAGCACTTCCATGCTGTGCTATTTATGAAAGGAGTACATTTTTAAAAACACTTTCTTCATGAGGCGGAAAAAAACGCCCACAAAGCTTTCAGAAATTCACATACAAAATTTGACCAGGTTTGCAAAGACGCTGGAACATCAAGTTCCTTAAATGAATAGCAAGCAGAACCTTTCTGTTTCTCCTCTCTTTTCAAAACTTGTCATTTTGGTGCCCAGCCCTCTGATACAGTATCTTCTCTTCTACTTAATGTATTTGTTGTTGTTAGTTGCGAAGTTGTGTCCGACCGATTATAACCCCATGGACAATGTTCCTCCAGGGCTTCCTGTCCTCTACCATCCTCTGGAGTCCATTTAAGCTCACGCCTACTGCTTCAGTGACTCCATCCAGCCACCTCATTCTCTGTCGTCCCTTTCTTCTTTTGCCCTCAATCGTTCCCAGCATTAGGCTCTTCTCCAGTGAGTCCTTCCTTCTCATTAGGTGGCCAAAGTATTTGAGTTTCATCTTCAGGATCTGGGCCTTCTAAAGAGCAGTCAGGGTTGATCTCTTCTAGGACTGACCGGTTTCATTGCCTTGCAGTCCAAGGGACTCACAGGAGTCTTCTCGAGCACCATAGTTCAAAGGCCTCAATTCTTTGGTGCTCAGCCTTTCTTATGGTCCAAACTTAACATAGGCAGGGATTCAAAAGCTAAAATAAGAATGGTCAAAAACGTCCAAAATTATTCCTTTCCTGTTCTTCATACAGATCATGGAGGGGAAACAGAGGACATGTCATGGCTTTAAACCATATACTGTACCCCATCAGTAAAACAACCACTTGCAATCATTCGCTTGAAGGCTTTAAAGTTGGCCTTACAACAGGAAATAAACCATGCAAAGTGCTTTCTCTGCTCGGTGCATTCCACATTAGCTGTTGTGCTTTGTTGATTTGGCTACAGTTTTAATTATGATTTTGGAAGCTTTTCCAGCCTCTCATCTTCCCCACCTCCCCCCTCCTTTCTTTTTTTACCCCAAGTTTGGTCATGTTCCAATAAGCACTGAAAGCAGCAATGCCATGGACTGGTTGATGTCAAGCTGTGTGAGCTTTTAATTACAGGAGTTCAATTAGACTCCTGTAGCATTTTTAGCATTTTCACTGAGGAGAAATCTCAGGAAAAGAGATTGATATAACATTAGAGCCACCGCCGAACGTTGGGGAAGCATTTTTCATTCCAAATTAATTTTTGGCCACCATGCTGATGGATACCTGGAGATGCAAGTTCTTATTAGAGATAATGAAATTGAAGGGGGGAAAAAAGGTGAAAATCACTGCATTATTCTGCTCATTTCTAAAAAAAAATGAAAGCATCTCCCACACACACACACACCCCATACAGCCTTACTCTATGCGTATTCCGTCTGAGGAAAGGCCCAGTGAACATTGGCATCCACTTGGTTAAACTCATGCACTTAATTAGAGCTTATTTGGTTTCATTCAGGAGTATAAATGCTGTGTGGCAAACACATAAATCCTTCAAGAAGGCAGCTTCAAAAATTGAGATGTCACCTTCGGAATTGGGCTCAGTTCCTAAGCTTCATCATCAACCTTGTCACTTTCCTAGCAAATTGTTTGCCAATTTTTTGTTTGTTTGTTTGTTAAGCTTCCCTTCAGGAGTGAAATCTACTTACCTTCCCTACTGGCTCGAAAGTGCATGCACCGCGCACGTACAGGCCCTCTGTGCATGCTCAAACCCTTCTGCACATGCTCAGGGGGTAAAAAACAGGTTACTTCCTGGTTAAAACCAGGAAGTAATGATGACCAGGCGGATGGGTGGAGCCTCGCACTGCCGTTGCTACCAGTTTTCCGAACCACCTGCTGCCATTGCTACTGGTTCAGCCGAAACAGTCCAAACTGGTAGCATTTCACTCCTGCTTCCCCTCCTTCTCCAGCCAAATTTAGAGCCTTTGAGTATTTTGGTGAACATAGGGAGAGGGATTTTGGTGATTTCATAGGGATAGGTTTAGCTTTCTTGAGTTTTTTGGTTGTTTGATTGAGTGGTTGGTTAAGGCTGTCCAGAAATTACAACTACCTTATTGTATTTAATATTATCTGAATGTTAGTAGTCCCTACGACTGTTGATTCCAAGCCTCTTCTGAACTGGAAGTAGATCTTAATCTGCTTAATCAAGTTACAGTCCCTAAACATCTGATAATTAGGACAACTAAGTACTGATAATCTCCAAGTTCTAAATTATCAGCTCTAGTTCACTTCCAGAGAATTCATATAATCCGGTAGATTTTTCACCACAAATATAATCTGGTAGATTTTTCATCATTCTTCTGGTGAAAATCACAGTCTCTTACAAATATTTGAACACTTGGTCTCAACAGTGATCACTAAACATATAGTACTGTGGCTTCTCTGCATTTAGCAATGCACAGTGGACATCTAGTTGTGTTGTTGCTTCTTGGCACAACTCAGCTGAAATAACAATACTGTCATTGTAGAGATTAAGTACCAGTAGTTGTGAAATTCTTCCCTTTGTTGGGTTAAGTAGACATGCTTGAGTGCAGAAGACATACCCCATGGATGTGATAGCTAGGTCAGAAGCTGTGTGTAGCTTCTGCGGTGTGTAGCAGACTCACATACCTCCCAAAGAAGTATGCATAGTAGTGTTTGAGATGTGCAATGTTGCTTCTACTGGGTGAAGATATTGGAGGGGTAAGGACAAACCATCTGCTATTACATATTTAGATTACAGAGTTAGTACCTTGTCCAGTGGAAAAAGGCTCAAATTTCACATGTCCAGTCACAATCTTCACAATTTATCAGGAGGAGCAATGGCTAATGTACAGATTAAGGATATTCTGTCATGCCCCCATCAGAGTCTGAATCTGCGGAGGAAGATGAGCTGGAACAAGAGCTGACAGAGATTGAGAGGGCGGCTCTGTTGGCCTTGGAGGAAACTTGGGGAAGGGCAAAGTCAGTCCAGGCAAGGCTTTTCTGAATTAGTAAGGCCTCCCCAGACAGGGAGGATCAGGAGAGACAGAGCTCAGGAGAAGAGCAAGGACTACCCCCTCCTGATCCTAGAGCACAAAGAGAAGAGAGAAGACGAGAACAACACAGACTGAGCTGGCTACAAGGGAGGAGAGTGCCCCGCCCCCCTTCACAAGGCACACCTGGGGACTGAGATGTAAGGAGGTGCCAGTGGGAGGGGCATTTGTCAGGAACAAGTGTTGAACCTGTGGAGTCTTGTGTGCACTTGCCGACACCTGGAGATTACTGTGCTCTGTCTTGTGAGGTTTGCCTGGTTTGCCTGCTTCACTGAATTTCTTGTTCTGGGTACTATTTGGCTAACCTGGTTTATTGGGCTGCTGGCCCTGGTTGCTGTGTGGCTAACTTTGCTTACTGGACTACTCACAGTGAGAGGCTTCTGAAGGTGCTCCAGGACTTGTAGTGAATGTGGGGACTTTTGGGGCGCACAGTTAGAGCAACAAAGGGGAGTTAGACCTGTTCTCTGGTTGGGTTGCTTTCGTGCCATGCCCCAGGTCATCACGAGATCTGTGATTTGTCCATATTGTTGTGAGAACTTTCAGCTTTTGTTTTTGGGTTTCTCAGTATCAGATTGTGAGCTGCAGCTTTCCTTCAGGATCCTGAAACAACAACTTCAAACCCTGGCACTCATATTCCACCAAAGCTTGGCAGCTATCAGACAGCTGCAGTTCTTTTACTGGACTACATAAAATGCCAGCACTGCGGCTTTGACTGAGATGTGTTTGACTGCCCTGCTATGTGCCCAATGTCATATTATTCTCATTTGAATCCTTCACGTTAAAGCTGTAAGATCTCAGTTAACTTTGATAATAATAACGTTGTCAACTTAGTGAAAGATACTATATTGCTTCCAAGTCTCATTAGCAACTTTAAGGATTCAGGGTGGCTGATTCCTCAAATAACTTCCAGTTTCTTGGAAACTTACCCCATATTTATTTCTTTAGTGTCCCACTTATATTAACTATTTCATGTGTAAAAGCCATCTGTGTTTTGTTCAGGTTTTAATGTGCATGCTTTGCAAAATGTAAAAAAAAAAAATGAAAGAGAAAAAAAAAACACCTGCAGCTTTTAAAGTTATTAGGTTTGATTTCTCTGTAGTTTCTCTTGGACTATGTCCATTACAAGGCATGTCTTCCTCCCTCCCTCCCTCCCTCCCTCCCTCCCTCCCTCCCTCCCTCCCTCCCTCCTTCCTTCCTTCCTTCCTTCCTTCCTTCCTTCCTTCCTTCCTTCTTTTCTTCCTTCCTTCCTTCCCATGCCTAGGAATGGTCAGAAAAGGGGGAACATCGTCTGAAACTGAAAAAGACTAAGAAAAGATCCTAACTTCTCTGGTTGCAAAAGAGATAGGACTATTTCTGATCGTTTGCAGAGTTGCGAAGTTTGCAAAGTTCTGTTAAGGTAGTTTTAGAGTAAAGTAGATTTGAACTCATGATCAAGTCATGTTTCCAGTTTGGTCTGCCTGGGAAAAGCTGACACTGATTCTCTTGGAGACCTCTTTCCGATTGCACAATTCAGCTGATCCAATTATCTATTCCCTTGGTGTAAATTCTTACCCCTATGCTCTACCATGCCAAGATTACAGAAGTCCTGGTCAAAGAGGGAGATGACATCTTCATCATTCTCCCAGCTGCTGTCACCTCCTAGCAAACTCTGCCTTTCTCTCTCAAAGAAAAAAATGTGTTAACTTGCTCAGGGAAATTTGAGGGGCTGTCACAAAGAAGAAGAGTGGGTCAACTTATTTTCCAAAGCACCAGAAGGCAAGACAAGAAACAATGGATGGAAACTAACTAAGGAGAGAAGTAACCTGGAATTAAGGAGAAACTTCCTAACAATGAGGACAATCAACCAGTGGAACAGCTTGCCTTCAGAAGTTGTGGGTGTTTCATCACTGGAGGTTTTTAAGAGAAGACTGGACAGCCATCTATCTGAAATGGTATCCTCTCTGAAGTTTCCTGCTTGAGCAGGAGGTTGGACTAGAAGACCTCCAATGTCCCTTCCAGTTCTATTCTGATTTCTTTCTTTCTTTCTTTCTTTCTTTCTTTCTTTCTTTCTTTCTTTCTTTCTTTCTTTCTTTCTTTCTTTCTTTCTTTCTTTCTTTCTTTCTTTCTTTCTTTCTTCAAATAGAAAACAGATAAAACCAGGAGTGAAACTGAATGCTGAGTGAGTCTGTCTTTTTCTGAACTGTCCTGAACTGACCAGATAATGGAATTTGCAGTAACCACCCATCCACTGCCCACTTAGAAATATGTATTTCTAAAATATTCTGAAAATTTCAGAGTGACAATCCTTTAAAGAGAAATCTACTGTATGTTCCGGGGGTGAAATCTACTTATCTTCCCTACTTTACCTTCCCTAAAATCATTACATGTGGTTTTGGACCCTCTTTGCATCAGTGGTGGGTTTCAAAAATTTTTACTACCAGTTCCGTGGGTGTGGCTTAGTGGGTGTGGCATGGCTTGGTGGGCATGGCAGGGGAAGGATACTGTGAAATCTCCATTCCCTCTCCAATCCAAGGGAAGGTTACTGCAAAATCCCCATTTCCTCCCGATCAGCTGGGACTTGGGAGGCAGAGAATAGATGGGGGCGGGGCCAGTCAGAAGTTTTACTACTGGTTCTCCGAACTACTCAAAATTTCTGCTACCGGTTCTCCAAAAATGGTCAGAATCTGCTGAAACCCATCTCTGCTGTGCATGCGCAAAGCCTTCTGCGCATGTGCAGAGGGTAAAAAAACAGGTTACTTCCTGATTAAAACCAGGAAGTAATGACATCCAGGCAGGTGGGCAGAGCCTTGCGCTGACGCCGCTACCAGTTCGCCTGAACTGGTGCGAACCAATAGCATTCCACCCCTGGTATGTTCCCATAATTAATTGTACCCCATCTGCAATTATATATTTTTTTTTAAAAAAAGTATGTGTGTGCACTCATTCTCATAAATATAACTCACTGGGCATAGCTAAATTTCATTTCTAAATTAACAAAGCAATACCCTTTTATCATTTCCTTTTCTGGCCCCAAGATATTTAATAAAAAATAAATAAATAAACATTCTTGGTGAAATTATATTTTCGATTAATGCAACCTGGATATGATCGTCTAGTATAAACCTGATAAATTTCAAAATATTGAAACTTTCAGTGGAAATTTTATAAATGGAAAGGAGAAAAATGTTCTAGAAGGAATCGATTAGCATATAAGCTGCCAGCTATGCTTTTCTTTGTTAACCAACAGACTGTTTAGTATACGACAGCAATCAGCCTGAAAGCATGAATTCTCATTTGTATCGCTGCATTCAGAATTGTATTTACAGACATATGTTTTGAGTAGTTGGCAATGCATTCTCCTTTAAAAAGGGAGAATCTATTCATATAATTTAAATATGGCAGTATTTCCAAACACACACAAACACACACAAATGGATGAATATAGCTGTCAAGGAGTCTTCCATTTTAAAATACCACCAAGCATCTTCCACAGGAAGAATGAAGAAAACGTATTGAAGAAAGAATACCTTTCAGTCTAATTCCCATCCTTTCAATTAAGATTTTTTTTAAAAAAACATAACCAGCTCTGTTTATTCAAAGTTTCTTCTTATGGCGGGCTTATGTTCAAGAGCAAGGAACAAGTGGAAAAATCTTCAGGCATATTGATGAGAAGAATAGGAAATATAATATTGTTACGGGGAAAAAAAATACCTACTTGACAATTGCAATGACAATAAAGAGTTGAGGAGGAAAATGTTTGCCCAGATAGAAACCCCTCGAGTTAAGATTTTTTTCCCCCTTAAATATACATGTTCAGGATGACATTTGAGACAGGCTGCATCATACTGGGAACAGCTGTTTTAAAGCTGTTCCAGTTTTTATATGAAGGGAAGAATCAAAATGCTGCTGAGAATCAAAACACGACTTCAATCCATATTGTTTGAACCCAAAAAACATTTCCAGCTCAAATCATTTTGCACCACTTAATGTTGTGAGCTTCACAAGTGGGTTCTTTTTTTGAAATGTAGAAGGTCGGGACAAACAAGTTAAAAGTGTGTCGAGTGCAGTTGTGGATAGATTTGATGGCACAGCGGTTGGAGTGGTGCGGTGGCCTAGAGGTGGAGCCCTCGCCTCGCAATCAAGAGGTTGTGAGTTCGATCCTAGGTATAGGCATATTTCTCTCTCTGGGCACAATGAGAATATATCTGCTGAACAAATGCATATCTACATTGGCAACAGGAAGAGCATCCGCCATTAAAACACTCTGCTAGCTCTATTCAGTTGCCCAGACTCCATCCCCCAAGGGATTATGGGGTCGTTAAATGATGATGATGATGATGAGGAGGAGGAGGAACGGTGGCGCAGTGGTTAGAATGCAGCATTGGAGGCAAAATCTGCCAACAGCCTGGAGTTTGAGTCTGACTGGGTTCAGCCTTCCACCTTTCTGAGGTCGGCAAAACAAGAACCCAGATTGTCGGGGACCAATATGCAAATAATGCTTACATTGTAAACCACCCAGAGACTGCTAAAAAGCACCATGAAGTGGGTATATCAGTCTAAATGCTATTTTGTAGTGATCCTTTTCAGCAGGTGTGAAATTCGTAAATGTGCGTGTGCTGCGTGCACTCGCTTTGCTCACGCACACCGTTGTCCCTGCATATGCAAAGCCTTGCATGCATGCACATGCGCAGAGGCTGAAATCGTCGCAAAAAAAAAAGGACATCATGATGTCCGTGCGGGTGAGCGGAGCCTCCTGCAGCCGCCACTACCAGTTCGTCCGAGCTGGATAGAACTGGCTGAATTTCACCCCTGCTTTTCAGTCTACAGAACGATATCCTAATAAATTAACATTCTGTGAGTATTGGCCTCTCAGTGCCCTTAAGGCCAGCAAGGCTTTAGAAATTCCATGTTTGTTTGTTTTTTTTAAAAAAAAATAGCAGCAAAGTCTGAAAGTCATATGGCCAATTAGGCCTGGAGGGAAAATGAATATCAAGGGCATCATACAAAGAAGAGATGTAGGTCAATTCAGGCTGATCAGCAGGTGTGTAAGAGCGGATTTGCTGACAGAAGAGAGCTGTCAGTGTCAAGAGTCCAATTGAAACATTTCCCTCTGGAGATCAGGCACACCAGGAGGAATCTAACCTGAGCAAGGATTAGTAAAGCAGGTTTTATAACTGCAGCAGGAAGGAGATTTATTGACAGGGCATAAATTCCCGCCGAAGCTTAGCACTTATCTAACTTGATCCTACAAGGAAGAGAGTGAAAGACCAATCACTGGTGTGTGTGTGTGTGTGTGTATGTGCGTGTGTATATATACCAAATTTATATTTTGCTGATAAAGAAATAAAGGGAGACTGGTATAGATCTATTTCAAGCTATTTAGCTCTCATCAGCTAGTCATACCCTTTCTTGGATTCGAACTTCGGCTGCCTGCATATTAGGCAGTTGTATTAACCTCTGAGGCACAAGTTCTCCTCCCTTCATCAGCTTGAGCCAGGGGAGAGATTAAGTGTTTTTCTATCGAGGCACCTGGTCTACCCCAGCATGTGGGAGGATGCATGTTGCATCCCATTTGGTATAAAATGGTTTGTCGTGAATGCGACTGCTTGAGGGCTCCTCGATTGGAGCTGAAAGGTGAAAGAGATGCATTAAGGGACATATATATTGGATCCTGGGTGGGTAATTTCCTTGTCTCTCTCTGTAAATGTTGGGGAGATGTTTTATTTTGTAAAGACAAGCATAAAAGTGTTATGCGAGTGCTTCCTATATTCTATTGTTGTCTTAATACTATTGCAGGCAATCCTCGACTTACAACTGCAATGGAGCCCCAAATTTCTGTTGTTAAGTGAGGCGTTTGTTAAGTGAGGCTTTGCCCCATCTTACGACCTTTCTCACTGCAGTTGTTGATAAGTCCCCCCTGTGCATGATAAGTCAGTAACCAGGTTGTTCAGTGAATCTGGCTTCCTCACTGACTTTGCTTGTGAGAAGGTTGCAAAAGGGAGAGTCACCTGACCCCGAGACACTACAACGGTCATAAATGTGAGTCAGTTGCCAAGCATCTGAATTTGGATCGCATGAACATGGGGCTGTTGCAAAGGTCGTAACTGTGAAATATGGTCATAAATAGCAATAGCAATAGGACGTAGACTTATATACCCCTTCACAGTGCTTTACAGCCCTCTCTAAGCAGTTTACAGTCAGCATATTGTCCCTCAACAATTTTGGTCCTCAGTTTACCCACCTCGGAAAGATGGAAGGCTGAATCAATCTTGAGCCTGGTGAGATTTGAACTGCCAAATTGCAGGCAGGCAGCAGAAGTAAGTAGCCTGCAGTACTGCACTCTAACCACTGCGCCACCGAGGCAAATCCCCTTTTTTCAACACTGTTGTAACTTTGGTCACTAAATGAACTGTTGCAAGTCAACCTGTACTATAACTCCTATTACAATATGCTATTATTCTTCTGGATCAATCTTCTTAGATTGACCCAGACTTAAGAGAGACACAAAAATATTGGATCCTGGATGGGTTAGGGTTCTAATCAGGTTGATCTCTTTCAGCGCCCAAATCCTCCTTCCGCTATGATAAAACAGCTTGTTTTTCTTTCCTGACTATATGACAAATTAAAAGCGAACAGAACCAGGGGCGAAATGTAAAATTTGTTACTACCGGTTCTGGGGATGTGGCTTGGGGGGGGGGGATAATGTGACTGGGTGGGCATGGCCAACTTTAAAAAAAAAAACTTTTCAAAGCATTTTTTTTACCACCTCTTCAGCCGAAGAGGTTGCAAAAAAATGCTTTGAAAAGCCTCTGCCGATCAGGCAACTCAGCTGGGATCGTCAGAGAGGCTTTTTAAAAAATGCTTCCCTGTCCTCTGTCTCCCATAGTTTACCAAATTCATGTACATTGGGTCTATGACACTATCTAACCATCTCATCAACCTTTGTCCCCTTCTCCTTTTGCCTTCAATCTTTCCTCACAACAGGGTCTTCTCTAATGAGTCATGTCTTCACATTAGGTGGCCAAAGTATTTGAACTTCAGCTTCAGTATCTGTCCTTCCACAGAACAGTCTGAGTTGATTTCCTTTAGGATTAGAATAGAATCGAATAGAATAACAGAGTTGGAAGGGACCTTGGAGGTCTTCTAGTCCAACCCACTGCTCAGGTAGGAAACCCTACACCACTTCAGACAAATTAAAGAGCCTTGGTACTACAGTGGTTTAAAGCACCCTGTTATTAACACAGCTGCCTGCAATTTACTGCTGGTTCGAATCTCTCCAAGGCTCAAGGTTGACTCAGCCTTCCATCCTTTCTAAGGTAGGTTAAATGAGGACCCAGTTTGTGGGGGCAATAAGCTGACTTTGTATAAATATACAAAAGTATGAAGGCTATTGCTTAACGCACTGTAAGCCGCCCTGAGTCTCCGGAGAAGGGCGGCATATAAATCAAATTTAAAAAAAAAAAAAAAAAAAAATGGTTATTCAACATCTTCTTAAAAACCTCCAGTGTTGGAGCATTCACAACTTCTGCAGTCAAGTTGTTCCACTTATTAATTGTTCTCACTGTCAGGAAATTTCTCCTTAGTTCTAAGTTGCTTCTCTCCTTGATTACTTTCCACCCATTGCTTCTTGTCCTGCCCTCAGGTGCTTTGGAGAATAGCTTGACTCCCTCTTCTTTGTGGCAACCCCTGAGATATTTAATACTGCTATCATGTCTCCCCTAGTCCTTATTTTCATTAAACTAGACATACCCAGTTCCTGCAATCGTTCTTCATATGTTTTAGCCTCCGGTCCCCTAATCATCTTTGATTGATTAATTTGATTTCTTTGCAGTCCAAGGGGCTCATAAGAGTCTTCTTCAGCACCACAATCTGAAAGCATCAATTCTTCGGCAATAGATCACTGGTGGGATCCGATTCTACATTTTGCTGTTGTTTTGTGTATCGTCGTGTGTTGCCTGTGTGAAATGGGTGGCTGTACAAATTGAATAAATCAAATAAATAAATGGTTGAACCAGAAGCAGCAGCAGCAAAAAAGAAAGAAAGAAAGAAAGAAAGAAAGAAAGAAAG
Organism: Pantherophis guttatus; assembly: GCF_059756535.1. Lineage (NCBI taxonomy): Eukaryota > Metazoa > Chordata > Lepidosauria > Squamata > Colubridae > Pantherophis > Pantherophis guttatus. The sequence continues at coordinate 120,309,079 of NC_142067.1, read as the reverse complement.
AAAGAAAGAAAGAAAGAAAGAAAGAAAGAAAGAAAGAAAGCAAAAGTTAAATTGAATTGTTTCAATCAATCTGTATCAACAGAAGAGTAGATGCGAGTGTAAAAAGTTTTGAAAACAAAAATCCTTGACAAAACATAAGCCTCTCTATGGTCTTCCTCCCGAGCTAAAGTATTGCCCCTGACTCTTGTTAGCAGACTTCTCAAGCTTCAGTGAAAAATGAATGGCTAATCCAGAGAGAAAGCAACATGAGAAGAAGCATACAGTGGTAAAACAACTAACAGCTGTTGGGAAAATTAGAAACAATTGGAGAGGGTTTGAAAACTTGTATATAAAGAACAGTGGTGAAATCCAAATTTTTTTAATACCGGTTCTGTGGGCGTGGCTTGGTGGGAGTGGTGTGACTTGGTGGGCATGGTTTGGTGGGTGTGGCAGGGGAAGGATACTGCAAAATCCCCATTCCCTCCCCACTCCAGGGGAAGGATACTGCAAAATCCCCCATTCCCTCTCCACACCTGGGGGAAGGATATTGCAAAGCCACCATTCCCACCCCCCTTGGGGCCAGCCAGAGGTGGTATTTGCCGGTTCTCCGAACTGCTCAAAATTTCCGCTACCGATTCTCCGAACTGCTCAAAATTTCCACTACTGGTTCTTTAAACTACTCAAAATTTCCGCTACTGGCTCTCCGAACTGCTCAAAATTTCTGCTACCGGTTCTCCGAACTGCTCAAAATTTCTGCTACTGGCTCTTCGAATTGCTCAAAATTTCCACTACTGGTTCTCTAAACTGCTCAAAATTTCTGCTACTGGGTCTCCGAACTGCTCAAAATTTCTGCTACTGGTTCTCTGAACTGCTCAAAATTTCTGCTACTGGCTGTCCGAACTGCTCAAAATTTCTGCTACTGGTTCTCCAAACTACTCAAAATTTCCGCTACCGGCTCTCCAAACTGCTCAAAATTCCACTACCGGTTTTCCGAATTGCTCAAAATTTCTGCTACTGGCTCTTCGAATTGCTCAAAATTTCCACTACTGGTTCTCTAAACTGCTCAAAATTTCTGCTACTGGGTCTCCAAACTACTCAAAATTTCTGCTACCGGTTCTCCGAACTGCTCAAAATTTCCACTACCAGTTCTCTGAACTGCTCAAAATTTCTGCTACCAGTTCTACAGAACCTGTCAGAACCTGCTGGATTTTACCTCTGATAAAGAAGATTAGGAGTTTGCCCCATAAATGGAAATGTGTTTCAAACATGTGCAGATATTGTTAAAGTCTTACTGACTCACTGAAAAAAGGAATTTAGGAATTGAATCTCTCCTTAGTCAGTTTCCATCCATTATTCCTTATCTGGCCTTCAGGTGCTTTGGAAAACAGCTTGATCCCTTCCTCTCTGTGGCAGCCCCTCAAATATTGGAACGCTGCTATCCTGTTTCCCCTGGTCCTTCTCTTCACTAGACTAGCCATGCCCAGTTCCTGCAATCGTTCTTCATATGTTTTAGTCTCCAGTCCCCTAATCATCCTGGTTGCTCTTCTCTGCACTTTAGAGTCTCAACATCTTTTTTATAGTGTGGTGACCAAAACTGGATGCAGTATTCTAGGTGTGGCCTTACTAAGGCTTTATAGAGTAGTATTAGTACCTCACTTGATCTTGATTGTATCCCTCTGTTAATGCAATTTAGGATTGCATTGGCTTTTTCGACTGCCGCTGCACACTGCTGGCTCATTGTAACACTAATTACTCTGGTCTTCTAATCTGTCCTACTGTATGTTACTTATTTAAACATAATGTGTAGCAAGTTCGAAGTGACCTTCTCAATGGGCTCAGAGATTTCAGTATTTAATCAATCATCCATTTGAAAGAATATGACACCTTCTACAATTTTTTTTGGGAGTGGGGGGGCATAACCCAGGCTTTGAAACCCACCGTTCCTTAATGGAGGAACAAAAGAAGTGGAGGAGAATTGCAAAGAATAAAAGCCGCATGTAGAGACTGAAAGAATTACTTACATACTTAAAACACCCATTCAGTAAAGCAAATCTTTTGCATAAGTTACACTGTCAGCATATCAAGCCAAAAACTGCTGGTTTATAACCCAACTGGCATTAATGAGCTTAATGCACTTGGTCTCTTGGGCTGTGGAAAGGAAACATAAAAAAAAGAAGAAGAAGAAGAAGAAATGAAAGCTGGTAAATAGAGAGTAAAAATGGAAAGTGACTGAAGAAACATTTTCAAGGATAGATTTATGGCTCGAATACCCACAATTGCTGCAGCTGTTGTTTCCCCATTAAGCACAAGCAAAATTCACCAAGAGGAAATTTTTGTTCTTCAGAAATTTGCTGCAACTCTGGTGTGTCACTTTTTGTCCCGTTAGCGAAATTTTGGTATTTATCAGTTCTTCTTTTTATTATACCTTAAAAGTAAAGGTTCCCCTCGCACATATGTGCTAGTCGTTCCTGACTCTGGGGGGTGGTGATCATCTCCATTTCAAAGCCGAAGAGCCAACACTGTCCGAAGACGTCTCTGTGGTCATGTGGCCAGCATGACTAAATGCCAAAGGAGCACGGAACGCTGTTACCTTCCCACCAAAGGTGGTCCCTATTTTTCTACTTGCATTTTTTATGTGCTTTCGAACTGCTAGGTTGGCAGAAGCTGGGACAAGTAACGGGAGCTCACCCTGTTATGCAGCACTAGGGATTCGAACCGCTGAACTGCCGACCTTTCGATCGACAAGCTCAGCATCTTAGCCACTGAGCCACCGTGTCCCCTCTTATACCTTACCAGCAGGCTAATCTTCAACCTGTTCTTCCAGTCACATGGTAAATTGTGGCTTTCTGATGACAATATTATAGGTAGTCCTTGACCTATGACTTCAATTGAGCCCAAAATTTTCTGTTGCTAAGTGAGACATGTGTAAAGTGAGTTTTGCTCCATTTCTTGCCACAGTTGTTAAGTGAATCTGGTTTTCCCATTGACTTGGCTTGTCAGAAGTTCATGACCCCGGGAAAAAGCAATTGTCATAAGTATGAGACAGTTGTCTAGCGTTTGAATTTTGCTCACATGACAGTTTGCAATTTGCCTGGAAATCCATTTGTACTCCCACACCATTCATCCCAAAGTGAATAGCTAAAGGTCTATGGAGATTCTCCTTCATCCAGGTCACGGCTGTCCCAAAGGTGCTTCTTCAGGTGGCAACTGGACTTTCTTCTTTTTTCTTTGAAGGTGTTTCACTTCTCATCCAAGAAGCTTCTTCAGCTCTGACTGGATGGTGGGGAATGGAAGAATTTATATTCCTTTATAAATTATTCTCCAAAGCACCAGAGGGCAGGACAAGAAACAACGGATGGAAACTACTCAGGGTGCCATCAGCCAAACAGTGTAGGCTGGCGACCCCCAGGGGGAGACCCTTCTCTGTGGGGGCCCCAGCCCTATGGAATGAACTGCCCCTGGACATACGAAGGATCCCCGACCTCCGTGCCTTCTGTCGCGCTCTGAAGACCCTATTATTCCAGCAAGCTGGACTGACAGGATGAAGGTTTTTTTTTTAATTGGGTTTTGATAGGGGTTTTAAAATGATCTTAGTTGGATGTTTTAAATTTGGCCGAATGATTGAATTATTTTAATAAGCTTTTAATTTTTGTAGTACATTGTTTTTACCATGGCTGTTCACCGCCCTGAGTCCCTCGGGAGAAGGGCGGTATCCAAATAAACTAAACTAAACTAAACTAAACTAAACTAAACTAAACTAAACTAAACTAAACTAAACTAAACTAAACTAAACTAAACTAAACTAAACTACTCAAAGGGAGAAGCAACCTGGAATTAAGGAGAAACTTCCTAACAGTGAGGACAATTAACCAATGGAACAGCTTGCCTTGAGAAGTTGTGGGTGCTTCATCATTGAAGGTTTTTAAGAAGAGGCTGGTCAGTCCCTTGTCCTATTCTATTCTATTCTATTCTATTCTATTCTATTCTATTCTATTCTATTCTATTCTATTCTATTCTATTCTATTCTATTCTACTCTACTCTACTCTACTCTTCTCTTCTCTTCTCTTCTCTTCTCTTCTCTTCTCTTCTCTTCTCTTCTCTTCTCTTCTCTTCTCTTCTCTTCTCTTCTCTTCTCTTCTCTAGCCTAGCCTAGCCTAGCCTAGCCTAGCCTAGCCTAGCCGATTCCTTGCAGACAGCTGAAATTTCCAGAAAAAAATGCAGACTGCAGGAACCATTTGCACTTCAGTTTGAGATGCAGACAACACAAAGAGGACAGAAATCATCCTGCAACCAAGAAGGCTCCACACCCACTACTCGGGTGACCCCGAGGACACAGATAAACCTCCAAGTGGCCTCAGTGACTCTCTAAAAGGATGAAAATGACCAGATGTCCACAAGGAATATAAATCCTTCCATTCCCCACCATCCAATCAGAGTTGAAGAAGCTTTTTTGATGAGAAGTGAAATGTCTTCAAAGAAAAAAACTAAACAAGAAAGTCCACTTTCTGAAAAAGCATCTTTGGGACAATCATGACCTGGATGGCTTCATGATAGTACTACTTATTCCATGTTGAGGTTTCCATAAGAATAATGCTGAATGAAAAAGTCCCATTTTCTTGCAACTGAGAGAATTTTACACAGTCGGCACTCACAAGGAAGTTGCTATTCACCATATAAAGGCAGGAAAAAAGTCCATATGGTAAGGGAATTGCTTGGTAAGTAAGCAGGTAATATTACACAGAAACATAATTATGTCAAAGGGACTAGCTTGATGCTGAGCCATTCTAAATAGTTAATTCTCAGGAAATCTTTCAAATCATCTGAAATTACTTTTTCCCCACTATGATTTTTAAACTGCGGCTGAAAACCATTCGCCAACTCGAAAAAACAGATTTTAAAGTAGTCCTTTTACCTCAGGAAGTCTCGTGGTGGGTATCCTTTATTCCCCTTACAGATGCCGAGATGAGCTGACACAACCACTTTGACTAATTGTTCCCCAAATCCTTATCTAAGGAAATGAACAGGAGGCCTGTCGAGAAAACTTGAAAGGTATTTGAATACCAGGTGTCATCAGAAATGATATTTCATGCCACATAAATCTACAGCTCCGGAGCTCAAGGGTTATGACTGTTTACTATCCCATAACATTGAAGTAGATACACTTCACCCCCTAAGTAGTTAGTTCACATCCTACTTATTTTGAGCACTGGTGATATTTCATTGTATCTGTCTACGTGCACTGAGTAAAAGTACTACTAATAAAAAAAAACCTATGACAATGGTTCATATACAGTATGGTGATCAACATGTCAAACACAGTAGAATAGATGGGTATTTTAATTTGTATAATGGTTTTTCTTTGTGGAAGTTTAAATGCCACCCACTCCATCAGTTTAACATGTAGAGTGTTCCTAAAACGATTATAAGTATAAATGATATTCATTGGAAAGAGGTATATTTAAGCAAAGGTAGAGATGTGAGAGGTAGGTAGATAGGTAGGTGGAGAGGGAGAGGGGAAGGGAGAGAGAGAGGGAGGGAAAGGGAGGGAGAGGGAGAGAGAGAGAGAAGAAGAGAGAGGGAGTGAGAGAGGGAGAGATGAAACCATATCTCATTTGGAAATAAATTAAAGGTGATAGCATGCATTAAGTCTATTTAAAACTTATTATAATTCCAGTAGGTTAGCTTATAATATTGAGATAATAAGTTGTTCTCCTTGACCCAACTTGGAATATAATATACATTATTGAATGTAACAACAGAAGCTGGTGGGTTAAAATTAATTGAAATGTTCCCACAGTCACCTCAAACTGCAAGATTAGATAGATAGATAGATAGATAGATAGATAGATAGATAGATAGATAGATAGATAGATAGATAGATAGAGATGTAGATAGATGATAGATAGATAGATAGATAGATAGATAGATAGATAGATAGAGATGTAAGATAGATAAAAGATAGATAGATAGATAGATAGATAGATAGATAGATAGATAGATAGATAGATAGATAGATAAGATAGATGATAGATAAATAGATAAGAAAGAAAGAAAGAAAGAAAGAAAGAAAGAAAGAAAGAAAGAAAGAAAGAAAGAAAGAATCAATCTTAGGATCTTGCATATTTTGCTTCCAGAAAAAGGTTAGAATGTTTGAAAGTGGGATTGTTAGGTTAGGAATAAAGGATGACTAAGGGAGAGATGAACACAAGCTATAAAATCATGCATGGCTTGTAGAAAATGGACTATAAGAAGTAATCACAGCAAACAAAAACATTAGGGCAAAGAATCATCCAATAGCAATAAAACTGGTTTGGCGACCATTTACAACCAATATCAGAAAACTTATGTCTCCACCAAGTGCCTAAAACTTGCAGCTGATTTCAGAGGTTCAGAAAATGTATGGAGGGCAGATGTATTAAGGACTAGATTCCTGAAGATTCAATGCTACTTCAAGACTGGGGATACCCTCAAACAAGAGAAAAAGGGATCCAACAACATTAAATTGACTTGGCACTTTCGCCTTATGAGCTCTTGGAAGGCATATGATTGGTCACTATAAAAAAACGTGTGAACTAATAAAGGATTTTTTTGTTGTTCCATCCGATTTAACCTCTGCCATTCAACCTTCCAAAACAGCTAATTTCTCTCCATCTTCCTTTACATAAGAGATATGCACAGTGGTGAAATTCAAATTTTTTTACTACCGATTCTGTGGTCGTGGCTTGGTGGGCATGGCAGGGGAAGGATACTGCAAAATCCCCATTCCCTCCCCACTCCTGGGGGAAGAATATTGCAAAATCTCCATTCCCTCCCCACTCCAGGGGAAGGATACTGCAAAATCCCCATTCCCTCCCCACTCCTGGGGGGAGAATATTGCAAAATCTCCATTCCCACCCCACTCCAGGGGAAGGATACTGCAAAATCCCCATTCCCTCCCCACTCCTGGGGGAAGGATACTGCAAAATCCCCATTCCCTCCCCACTCCTGGGGGAAGGATACTGCAAAATCCTCATTCCCTCCCCACTCTGGGGCCAGCCAGAGGTGGTATTTGCCGGTTCTCCGAACTACTCAAAATTTCCGCTACCGTTTCTCCAGAACCTGTCAGAACCTGCTGGATTTCACCCCCTGCTACAGATACAGAAACACGGACAGAGAGTTTAGTTGCTTCTAAATCATGATTCCTTCCCAGACAAGAAAAGTAAATGGAACTAAACTATGCAAGCTGCTATAATTTGTATGCCTGCCTTGCTCTGGGAAACTCTGAGATGATTATATTTATCTTCACACATAAAGTCCACTAAATTAGACTGAAATGGCAAAAGGCTGTATAATTTACCTTCAACATAGATCACTTCCTAACTTCTATTATCCTGCTTACCAATTATAACTTAAAATGCATGTAGTTCCCTAATGCCAACAACACTTGTTTGCCTCGATGGGCATTTGTGAGCGTCTCTGTCAAAGCTACTACTTGTTGAAAAATGGTATGACACAGCAGTGGGTTTCAGATTATCTTACTACCAGTTCACCCTGCGTGCACATTCTTGGTTCCACACATGTGCCCGGTCTTCTGTGCATGAGCTTTGCTTGTGCATGTGCCTTCCACGCATGCGCCCTGCCTCAAAAACATGCCTAAATAGGGTGGCATAGAGCTGGGGCAGGGGGCAGGTGGTGGGTGGGCCCACCCGTGGGCCCACCCAGCCACCCAGCCACCCAGCCGCCTACCCAGCCACCCATCCAGCCACCCACCCGTCCATGATTTCCTACCAGTTCAGGCAAACCGGTCTGAACCAGCTGAATGCAACAAGTCCGAACCGGCTGAATAATAATACATAGTAAATCGATCATATTTTCTTTTCTTTTTTTTTTTAAAAAAAAAATGTTTTCCATTTTTCCAATTTACATAACAATAAGCATTTTTTAACAGTACTGTGTCATGTGTCTCTTAGAGTTATCTACATTTATTTCTATACATTTTTGTTTCTCTGTTCTAACCACTTATATCACTTATCCCACACCTCATAAAATTCTATTTCTTCCTTGCCTTTTATTTCTAACGTGAGCTTATGCTTCTCGGCACATTCTAATACCTTATGTATAATCCTCTCATTGACTGATATATTTTCAAGTTTCCAACATTAAATCGATCATATTTTCATATGACCTGCGGTGATGGTTGGGGGGGAGGAGAGAAACCATAGCTTGTATTTTGATGGTGTACCATTAACTGGAAAAGGGAAGGGAAGGATCAAGTAATATGTTTTTTGCCAAGAAGTTGCAATTTTTCCCCTCTTCCTGTGTTATATTGTTTTCTCATACAATCTGAGGACCCCAATTGTTGGGGGCAATATGCTGACTCTGTTAACCACTTAGGAAGAGCTGTAAAGCACTGTAAAGCAGTGCTATTGCTATACTAATTGTTTCTACCTTCATTCCATTCCCCATTTCCCTCTTACAGCAGAATAATAGATTAGAAGGGACCTTGGAGGTCTTCTAGTCCAATCCTCTTCTCAGGAAACGCCCTGCTCAGGAAAACTGCCGCCCCAATGCTCAGGAAACCCTATACCATTTCAGAAAAATGGTTGTCCAACCTCTTCTTAAAAACTTCCAGTGTTGGAGCATTCACAACTTCTGGAAGGAAGTTGTTCCACTGATTAATTGTTCTAGTTTCTCCTTAGTTCTAAGTTGCTTCTCTCCTTGATTGGTTTCCATCCACTGCTTCTTGTCCTGCCTTCAGGTACTTTGGAGAATAGCTTGACTCCTTCTTTTTTGTGGCAACCCCTGAGATTTTGGAACACTGCTATCATGTCATCCCTAGTCTTTCTTTTCACTAGACTAGACATACCCTATCATGCAACCCCTCTTTATATGTTTTAGACTCCAGTCCCCCAATCATCTTTGTTGCTCTGTATTGTTTTCTAGAGTCTCAACTTCTAGAAGATACCATTTTTTTTCCGCAATCATTTGTTGTTGTTTTAACCATTCAGTTATGTCCGACTCTTGGTGACTTTATAGGCTCTTCATGATACCCTGTCAAGCACATCTTCTTTCAACTGTTGGATGTTCGAGTTTTTATCAGATTCGGTGGTATCAAGCCAACATGTTCTTTGCTTGCCCCTCCTTCTTGTTCCACTAACCATTCTTAGCATCATTGCCTTCTCCAGTGAATTTGTACACATGGCATGGCCAAAGTAAACCAGACAGGACTTATGATTTTAGTTTCTAGTGATGCGTCTGGTTGTATACAGTTTTACCCCTCTCTGTTAGTTACTCTGGCTGTCCGTAGTAGACACAATAATTTACACCAGCATCACAGCTCAAAGGTGTCAATTCTTCTTCGATCGGCCATTCTTAGTGTCCAACTCATTCATTTATTTACCTACAGATAAAATCCTTTAATTTTGTTTGTTTGTAGCAATAGCAATAGCACTCAGACTTACAGTTATACCACTTCACAGTGCTTTTACAGCCCTCTCTAAGCAATTGAGCCTGGTGAGATTCAATCTGCCAAACTGCTGGCAGCCAGTAATCAGCAGAAGTAGCCTGTAGTACTGCACTCTAACCACTGCACCACCACTATAATCAATCTATCTATCTATCTATCTATCTATCTATCTATCTATCTATCTATCTATCTATTATCTATCTATCTATCTATCTATCTATCTATCTATCTATCTATCATCTATCTATCTATCTATCTATCGCAATAGCAATAGGACTTAGACTTATATACCACTTTACAATGCTTTACAGCCCTCTCTAAGCGGTTTACAGAATCAGCCTATTGCCCCCAACAATCTGGGTCTTCATTTTACCTACCTGGGAAGGATCGAAGGCTTGAGCCTGGTGAGATTTGAATTGCCAAATTGCAGGCAGTTGGCAGTCAGCAGAAGTAGCCTGCAGTACTGCACTCTAACCACTGCGTCACCACGGCTCATAACACACCATGTACGTTCCTCTTAATTCCATCCTAAAATGTTTAAGGCCCTTACAAATAATAACTAAGACCTCACAATGATCAATGAATTTCTTCCTTGTCAACACTTCATAGAAAGACAAGCACAACAATATCAGTCACCAACTGCATGGAGGGGGCCCAACATGTAATATGGGTTTTTGTAGCTGTCTGAACGACTGCAAGCTTTGGAGCTGATCTGACTTTGGGTAGAGCACTGTTCTGAAGAAATGATGGCTATTCTATACACATAACTACAAACCAGACTATGTTAAAAAGCACCCTATAGTACGTATAATTTTGGATTTATTTTTATGATCTGTGTTCCAATATGGGCAACAGATCATATTTTATTAGGAAGTCTACCCAGCAAATTGACATTAAATAGGAAGTCGGTTCCATTACTGATGCTGCAGTAAAGTTATTACCATGTTAAATGATTACTGCGCATCTTATTACTATGCATCTTGCAGAGAAAACATTAAAAAATAATATAAGATACAGACCAAAATAAATTTAAAAAATAGCAAATTAGGTTCTGAAAATTATACTTCATTACAACAGCTTAGGTGTGCTCTATTAGCTGGCATGATTGACAGCACAGATCTATTTTATATGAATAAATTCATACACTTTCATAGTAACGCTCATCCTTCTTTGTTCATTGGAGGAGAAAAACTATCCAAGTTTCCTCTTTAGAGCATATTATGCATATTTCATGTAACTTAGTTAGGGGTTTGCTGGATCTTCTTTTGTTGGATGTTTATATTATTCCTGCCTAATTATATCACCAGGGTAAAAGCTAAAAATGCACGCAGCCTTGCACCTAAAATAATTGTATCTCCTTTAGCCAACATAAAGCATTACCATCTGTAACCTCTGTATTCCTACTATTAGGTAATTGCACATTTATTATTTATTTGTTCGTATCTACCGAGGTTTCATTTGCCATTCCAGTTGAGAATGACTCTGACTGGCATACATTTCTCACATAATCAAATTACAGTGCAATAAAATGAAATATCAAACCAAGCATGCATTAGCCTTCTCGTACCATTCTATTTATTTATAATCAACATTTTTGAGGTGGCGTGGTAGAGGCAGGTTTCTAAAACTATTTATTTTAGAGGAAAAATATTATTACGCCTGTGTACCTTTAGAAATTGTTGTGCAATTTCCTTCACAATGTGCTTGTCTGTGTGCAAGAATAGCACCTTCCTTTATTCAGTTCTGAAAGCCAAATCTGGCTCTAGGTTCTGCCTCAGTTTACCTTTCCAATAAGCAACTGAGTCAGAAGGTCATTTAAAAGCCGTTTATTATTTATTTATTTATTTATTTATTTTGTCACATTTCTATGCCGCCCCACTCCCAAGGGACTCTGGGCAGCTTACAACAGAGAATAAAACAATGCAACAATATCCCATACAAAAATTAAAAGAAGACATTAAAATATTAAAACATTAAAACGTTAAAACACATACACTCCAATTTGTGGCTGGATCTCGCCAAGATCACTATAACGAGATCAACGGCCCCAGGCCTGCCGAAAGAGCCAGGTCTTCACCGCTTTGCGGAAGGCCAATAGGGTGGGAGTGGTCTGGACTTCAGGAGGTAATTGGTTCCAGAGAGCTGGGGCAGCCACAGAGAAGGCCCTCCCCCTCGGGCCCGCCAGCCAACATTGTTTAGCTGATGGGACCTGGAAGAGACCGACTCTGTGGGATCTTACCGGTCGCTGGGAGCTATGTGGTAGAATGCGGTATTAGGGTACCCTGATAAAATGGGATCTCTCTATGACAAAGGAAGAGAGAACCTGAAGTCCCATGTTTCCCCTTTTTTACATAATTAACACCACAAAGAAAATGCAAGAGGAAAGTTGATTGGACAGAATAAAAGTCACCTCCCCTTTGCATAGGAAATCAGTGACATGGAGTCAAAAATGTTACATATTTGCATCCCATAATATCACACATGTTCATCAGAATGAGGTCTGACGTCAGAAGGGGCATAATTGTAAGGGAAAAGGTTGCTTAGAGTTCACAAAAGAGATAAGCCAGACCCCAAGCCGTACTAATAAACTTTTCTTATCTGGAGGTAGTCTCCAGCTTGTTTATCAGTTTAGGAATGTTAAAAGCTAACAAATCACTTTAAAAGAGAGAAAATGACTCAAATTAAAAGACAAGGTAACTAGGTTAGTTAACAAATAACAAAACCCATGTTATTTGCCCCTCAGTTCCCTTCTTAAGCTTAGAAAGATTTAGCAGTTGCTTCCATTAGCTTCAGCGACTGGATTAGAACATAGAACATAGAATAACAAAAGGGACCTTGTGTTGTGGCTCCATTACCTGAGCCTGTGTCATCGGCAGGAGAGGACTCTGAGAGTGAAGGAGAGGAGTTGGCAAGGCCTCCCTCTCCAGGACCCTCCTCTCTGGCAATGCCTTCGGTGTCCGCCAAAGGGCAAGAGATAGGGCCGGGGCCAAGCACATTCACGCAGCCACAGATGGACAGTGATGAGGGTAATGAGTCTTGGCTGGATCCACGCCATTGTCGCAGAGATAAGCGCGCGCAACAGAAGAAAAGGCGTGCCCGAGATTAGGCTGAGTCACTGGACCACACCCCACAGGATATAAAAGGGAGCGTGGTGGCCAGTCAAACCTTGTGACAAACAAAGCTGAAAGCTTCCACACCATTCTGCATTGCCGGACTTTTTGTTATAGACTTTGCTGGATTATGTCTGGACTTGATTGACTCTGTAATTATTGAGCTGTTTCTTTTGATGTACCAGAAGCGGGGAGAAGTTATCTCTCCTCTTTGTAAATAATAGACTCTTGGCAGGCAGCCACTAGGTTGTTGCCAAGTTCCGTTATCATAAGGAAAAGGATTTTGCCGGTTGGTTTGGTCTTTAACTCTTGAACGTCTGTTGGTGTGTGTGCGTGTGGTTGGGGACAGAACACCTTAGAAGGTTTTTAGTTCAACTCCCTGCTTGAGCAGGAGACCCTATACCCGTGATGGCGAACCTATGGCACATGTGCCCGAAGTGGCACGTGAAGCCATTTCACCTGGCACACGTGGCATCTCCCATTCCTCTTCTGTGTTTCTGGCACACATGCGCATGCAATGATCAGCTAGCCTTCGTGCATGCGGCAGTGCCAGAATCTGGAAAAGCTGGTCTTCCAGTTTCCTGTGGAGTCATGCGTGCCAGCCAGTTGAGTGTTGTGTGTGAATGCACACCAGAAACCCAGAAGACTAGGTGGCTGGTGCACATGCGCACACTGGAAACAGGAAGTTCATTTTTGGGTGCCCTCATGCGCCCTGGGCAGCTCCTCTTCCAGGTTGCAACCCAGATGAACGTGCGCATGGGTGCACTCCCTTTTCGGCACTCAGTGCCGAAAAGGTTCGCCATCACTGCCCTATACCATTTTAGACAAATGGCTCTTCTTAAAAGCCATAAGTGAGTGATGGAGCACCCACAACTTTTGAAGGGAAGCCATTCCACTAGTTTCAGCTTCAGCACAGTCTAATTAGCACAAGTTGATTAGATCAGCCTCCCAACTCTCAGCTGTTTTGCTCTCAGCTGTTTTGTGCAGGCCTCTGCTGCTTGCTGAAAGGAGGTAAATTGCTGGAGCAGATTTTTTTTTTTTCTTGTGCTAATCAAGCTATACTGAAAATGAAAATGAAAGTAAAGCAGGCTATTTGCTGTTTGCTGCAATGAGGCAAAATTTCTCAGAGGCAGAGGCAGGTTTCTTTTTCTTGTTTTCCTCACCAAAAAAGGTAGGCGCATCTTATAGTCCGGTGCGTCTTATACTCCGAAAAATATGGTAATTACTGTGGCAAAGGAGGTGACAAAAGTAATCTCAGCTTTTTGCTTTGGTGCATAATAAGTTGTGAAAATATTCACCTTGAATAACAAATGTGATGTTGAATAGGATAACAGGAAAAAAAAAACATCAAAACCAAGGCAAGAGGGCAAAAAATCCTTAAGTAATATATTCTTGCTAAAATACTCTAGAATAATAATTAAAAAAAGAAAAAAGAAAAGAATCCAGAAGGAACAGAACATGAAAGTATCACCAGAACAAGTCCGGCAAGGAAAAGAGGTGAAGATTTTATTGTTTATGACCGGGGTTTATGACTGGGGTATTTACGTTACCGCCTTCTGCCACCAGTAGCCTCTCACTGACCAGTATGCTCCCATAGAGAGGGGCTCCTCAGGGTGCCGTTGGCCAAACAGTGTTGACTGGCAGCCTCCAGGGGGAGAGCCTTCTCTGTGGGAGCACCTGTCATCTGGAACGAGCTCCCCCCGAAGATACGGAGGATCCCGGACCTACGCGCTTTCCGCTGTGCCATCAAAACATTTCTATTTCAGCAGGCCGGCCTGGCCTAACCTCTCTTTTAAATTGTTTTTAATTTTTTTTTAATTTTTAAATTTTAAACTTGTCTTATGAATTTGGGGTGTTTTAAATTTTGTTTTCTGGGCCAATTATTTAATTGTATTTTAATGGTTTTTTAACATTTATATTATATGTATTTTATTCAGCTGTTCACTGCCCTGAGTCCTTCGGGAGTAGGGCGGTATACAAATTCAATAAATAATAAATAAATAAATAATAATAATAATAATAATAATAATAATAATAATAATACTAAACAACAATAACAATAACAATAACAATAACAATAACAATAACAATAACAATAACAATAACAACAACAACAACAACAATAACAATAACAATAACAATAACAATAACAATAACAATAACAATAATAATAATAATAATAATAATAATAATAATAATAATTTTGGCTACATATTGGGACAAAAACAACAACAAGCAAACAAAACCCCTCTGTATTAAAGGATAGATATATCCACTAACTAACCCATGGAGTATTTTACCATTTCTATCCATGTTTCTATCCATTTTTTCTCAAAAATATCATTGTAACGAATGAAAATGATTTTATCAGTTATACAGTTCGGCCTTAGAAATGGTTACTGCTGTATATAATATAGTATAAGCCTTAAAGCTTCTAGTCTCTTTCTCTGACCTTCCTGCCATCATAAATAATTTGATGATATGCCTTCTCCCCTCCAGATACAACTCATAATACAAGAAGGGCCATGCAACTCTCAGGTTTCCACGGTTGTGGCGTGTGAGTGTTTTCAATTCTGCCTTTGCTCAGAGAGATCATGGCAAATGGGATTCTCCTGAAGATCAGTTTGATTTTTTTCCCCTTGTTTTGACTTTATTCCAGAGGTTGTGCTTGTTTTCTTTTCTTTGGAATCTCCTTGAACTCTTTTCTTGCATGTTTTATAAACTAGACAATTGACTTGAAACGTTTGTCCCACACAATTATATCACTGCTTCCCTGCCTGAATTTCTCTTTCACAATTTGCAATTTTGTTGACGTTCTTCTGCAAGGCCATCTCTTCATTTATTTTTATTTTTTTGCATGTATTTCACCTCTAAATACTGTAGCTGTTGGAGGTCAATGAAATCACCCAGATGTATTTGTTGCTTGACAATGGAATACTCATGACAAATTTCATTCGTGAATGGAAAAGCAAAAAGAAAAGTCCAAAAGGTGAATTTTTACATCTGTTCACGTCTCACCACTAAATAAGACTTTTGGCAGAATCCGTTCAAATAATTGAAACCAGAGAAATCAATCCATGGTTGGAAAAAAAAAAAAAGAATTCAATATGTTCCTTTGCTAATTTAGAACAGGACTGAGGTAAATAGAGATAAAATCACCAAACTATTCAGGAGAGTGTGAAAGAAAAATTAGTAAGGTATTAGAATTGATCAGAATCAATTCAGTTAATGATGATAATGGTAGATAGATACAAGACATGAACATGTATCTGTCTAAACTGTTAAGCATCTAGCATAATTCAACAAAGTTCAGATTGTATACTCAAGAAAGAAATTCCTTATTCAATGGAAAAGAGCTTCTTTGTGAATTACTCCAATGCTAGCTATATATGTGTGTGTGTGTGTGTGTGTTTTGAGGTTTTCGCGGGTGTTTGTATGTAGGTCTTTGGTTATTCGGGTTTTCTCCCGCGTAAAATTGGAGGTGTCTTGGCAATGAGACTTCGTCGAAACGTTGCCAAGACACCTCCAATTTTAGGCGGGAGAAAACCCGAATAACCAAAGACATACATACATACATACATACATACATACATACATACATACATACATACATACATACATATATATATATATATATATATATATATATATATATATATATATATATATATATATATAAAAGTATCCCTCTCTGGATCTATACAAAGGTACTCAAATGATCAATGCAGCTGCTAAAAGGCCCACACAAGGTTTTATGTTAAATGTGAAACTCAGAGGAAAGTTATTTTGGAAAATGGAGAGTCATGAGCTACTGGAGATCTTAATGTATTTTCATTCCATGACTTTGTAAAGTGTTGGGGGTTTTTTTGGCCGGGGGGGGGCAGGTATATGACTGAATGGTCATCATCACTATTTCTTTTTCTGAAAGGGAAATTCCTTTTCCATTGTAAAGGGAGGGGAGGGGAGGGGAGGGGAGGGGAAGGGAAGGGAAGGGAAGAGAAGAGAAGAGAAGAGAAGAGAAGAGAAGAGAAGAGAAGAGAAGAGAAGAGAAGAGAAGAGAAGAGAAGAGAAGAGAAGAGGAATGTGGAGGAGAAGAGAGGAAGGGAAGGGGAAGAGGAGAGGAGAGAGGGGAGGGGAGGGGAGGGGAGGGGAGGAGAGGAGAGGAGAGGAGAGGAGGGGAGAGGAGGGGAGAGAGCCACAGCTAAATACCTCTAAGATTAATCATCCAGAATGGAGATTATCAATATTCCTTCACTTCTCATGAAGAACTCTTAATTATATTGAACAAGGTTATGCTTTTTCCCCTATATTTAATAGAAAGCCAAGATTCTCTCCATGGATTCTGATTTTCTGAAGATTAAAGAAAAGAAAAGGAAACATTTTGACCTTATTTTTTTCGGGAGAAGCATTCAGAAGCTATGAACCTAGATACCCTAAAGATAAGAGTTTGTCCTGTCAACAGATTTCACTTTCATTAGCCTTTGTGACTTCACACTGCACAATTTATAACTTTCTATGTGTCTTAGCCAGGAACAAAAAGGGAGGGGGGAGGGATCTGACAATTGTAGTATGTATTCAGTACAGCAAGTCATAAGCCTCCATCTTCCACTGAAATGGTACAAGTCAAATGAAAATGAGAGTGCTGCTAGATCAACTCTCCATAACTTCATGGTTTACATCAGGGGTGGGCTTCAAAAATTTTAGCAAGGGGTTCTCTGCCCAGTTGCTGGATGGGCATGGCCATGGTGGGTGTGGCCTCCTGCACCATGGTGGGGAGGAATTTTTGCCCTCCCAGGGCTCTGGAGACTTTCTTTGAGCCTCCGGAAGGGCAAAAACGGCCTCCCCAGGCTCCGGAGGCCCTCTGGAGGCTGGAAACAGGCCCGTTTCCAGCCTTTCCGAACTTCCAAACTTCATGTGTGCCCTGCACTTACCTGCATCCAAGCCAGGCCGTGTGGGATTCCTGGGAGGGGAGGGGCAGAGTGGGCGGGGCCAGCCAGGAGGTGGGATTTGGGGGTTCTCCGAACTGCACAGAATCTTAGCTAGAGGTTCTCCCAAACCTTTGCAAACCTCCAGCAGCCCCACCCCTGGTTTACCTGCAGAACTCTCTGCGGCTTGGAGTTAAGACCTGGAGAATTTAAAAACAATGGTAATTCACAAGAAGGCATCAATTTATTATTTACAAACAAGCAAGCCTCAAGCATATTTATCAGGGATACAATCCAGATAACAGCTTGGGCAGTAAGATCATTTGCAAGATATTTTATTAATTTGTAGTCTGTTTGTATTGGCAGTGGCTAAAGTCAGATGGTAGTTCTCAAAACTTCCCCAGCCCTCTGGGGGAAAAAAACAACAACAACTTCATAAGACCCAAAGGTGTTTTCTCAAAAGGCAACTGGACTTTGTTTTTCTTTGAAGATGTTTCTCTTCTCATCCAAGAGGTTTCTTCAGTTCTGACTGAATGTTGAAGGGTATGAGGGATGTCACCCCTCCTAGAAGAATGAAATATTTTGAGAAGTGTTTAAAATGGCAGAATATTATCTAAATGAGGTAGGATTAACCCTCAGCCACAATAAGAATTGCCCAGCAAACCCCTTCATTGCATCAGCACACTTCAACCAAATTTAACTCAGACAACCTACAAAGTTACCCCTACAGCAGCCAATAGAATACATGCTATTGCACAGGAACAGGAAGCTCAAGGGCAAGGCCCAAGAGAATGTATAAATAACCCTCGTTCTCAACTCCATATGGTCAGCTACCCAGAATCACACATGCTTGGTGGTTCTGCTTCACCATTAAACCATCTTTCCAATCAGCCTCCATGTTTCCAGTGTCTTTCATCCCGCTTGGAACTGAACCAAATGGATATTTCTTCCAACAGGTAGAAAGATTTATATTCCTGGGCTAACAACCAGATGACCAGAGGTTGTGTTCAGCCGGTTCGTACCGGTTCGCGCGAACCAGTGGCAGAAATTTGGCCATGGTCGCCGAACTGATAGCAATGGGTGGCTGGCCATGCCCCCGAACCAGTCATGTGGTCACTGCTCGTTCACCCCACCTATCATATTCATCACTGCCATGTTCTTTGTGCACACACATCCCATTGCCTTGCAAGTCCAATGGGATGCACATGCACAAAGAACATGGTGGCAACGGCAGCAGCTTTTTCTGTAACCTCTGGTACTTTTTGCAGCAGTGGCAGCTGGCTGGGGGCCGTCAAAAACTCCAGTCAGCTTGCCTTCTGGACTCTGGACCAGCCGCCGCAGAAGGTAAGCAACCTGAACAAAGAGGCAGTGGTGGGGGAGGGCCAGGGCTGCTAAAGGAGGGGAAACGGAGGTGACTGGCAAACGGACGGTAGGGGTAGAATGGAAATTCCAAAAATTTTCCTACCTTTTTCTGTGGGCATGCCTAGGTGGGGAATCATGTAACTGAGTGGGCATGGGCGGGAGTGAAATCAAGTTGGTCATGCCCACTCAGTCACATGCCCCCCCACCTAGCCACGCCCAATGAACCGGTAGCAAATTTTTTTGAAACCCATCACTGCAGATGACTGCAAGGAAATATAAACCCTTTTAGCCTCCACCATTTAGTCAGAACTGAAGACGCTTCTTGGATGAGAAGTGAAACATCTTCAAAGGAAAACCAATAAGTCCAGTTGCCTTTTGAAAAAGCACCTTTGGGACAACCATGACCTGGATGACTGAGAATCTCCATAGACATTTAGCTTCATGAATCTTTTCCTCTTCTGAATCCACAAGTTTTTTTGCTCTTCAACTCTCTTTGGGCAGCCGTTCTACTAGTCAGGAGCAACATAAGATGGAGGTTGACTGGCTCAGTTAAAAACTAAGCAGTTTTTGAGTTTACTTGCTTGGATTTGTTTTCATTCTAGCTAGTCTGATAAGAAAATTCCTGAAGCATTGGAGCTATATTTTCCTATATTAAGTCTTCCCTTGCCTTCCCCAACTCTCTCTGTTAATGTGATGTCTCCTTTTTTTAAAGAAAAAAAACATTGTAAACCTTGGGGGATGTGGTGGCTCAGTGACTAAGTCTCTGAGCTTGTCGATCGAAAGGTCAGCGGTTCGAATCCCTAGTGCTGCATAACAAGGTGAGCTCGTGGCTCAGTGACTAAGTCTCTGAGCTTGTCGATCGAAAGGTCAGCGGTTCAAATCCCTAGTGCTGCATAACAGGGGAAGCTCCCATTACTTGTCCCAGCTTCTGCCAACCTAGCAGTTCAAAAGCACGTAAAAAATGCAAGTAGAAAAATAGGGACCACCTTTGGTGGGAAGGTAACAGCGTTCCGTGTGCCTTTGACCATGGAGACGTCTTCAGACAGCATTGGCTCTTCGGCTTAGAAACAGAGATGAGCACCGCCCCCTAGAGTCAGGAATGACTAGCACATATGTGCCAGGCAAACTTTTACCTTTAAGCCTTGGGGAAAGGGATTTTCTTACTATCCATGATCTGTACCATGTTTCCCCGAAAATAAGACCCTGTCTTATATTTTTTTGAACCCTGAAATAAGCACTTGGCCTTATTGCCATGCACTCAAAAGCCCAATTGGGCTTATTATCAAGGATGTCTTATTTTGGGGAAAACAGGGTAGGTATCTAGGTATGAACTGGTAGCATGCAGGAACCACTTAATTTCATTCAGAAACCTGATGTAAAATTTTTGTAAATGGACTAATCTGCTGTAGGGCACTCAGGGTATAGTTTAATTCAACTCAAGGCTTTGATGAGGAACAAAGATTTGTGGAATCGGAGAATTGCTGAACTGGAAAGGATGACAAAGATCATTTAATTCGACCCTCTGCAGTGTGTGGGAAAGCAATTAAGCTATCCATGAGAGGTGGCTGCCCAGCCTCTTTATTAAACCTTCAGAGATGGAAAAAAATAACACAACTTCCACAGGAAGACTATTCTGCTGTTGAATACTGATTACCATCAGTGTTTTTCCCTAATATTTAAATGAAATCTGTGTAACTACAAAGTATTAACCGTTACTTATGGTACCTACAAAGTATAACTGTTACTTACAATTTCCATGGCGGTGGAAGAAGCATCCTGATCATTACCATGAACTCGAATCCCACGTCTTCTCTTAGTCTTCTTTTAGAATAGAGTAGAGTAGAGTAGAGTAGAGTAGAGTAGAGTAGAGTAGAGTAGAGTAGAGTAGAATAGAATAATAGAGTAGAGTAGAGTAGGGTAGGGTAGGGTAGGGTAGGGTAGGGTAGGGTAGGGTAGGATAGGATAGGATAGGATAGAATAGAATAGAATAGAATAGAATAGAATAGAATAGAATAGAATAGAATAGAATAGAATAGAATAGAATAACAAAGTTGGAAGGGACCTTGGAAGTCTTCTAGTCCAACCCCCTGCTTAGGCAGGAAACCCTACACCACTTCAGACAAATGGTTATCCAACATCTTCTTAAAAACTTCCAGTGTTGGAGCATTCACAACTTCTGGAGCCAAGTTGTTCCACTTATTAATTGTTCTCACTGTCAGGAAATTTCTCCTTAGTTCTAAGTTGCTTCTCTCCTTGATTAGTTTCCACCCATTGCTTCTTGTCCTGCCCTCGGGTGCTTTGGAGAATAGCTTGACTCCCACTTCTTTTTGGCAGCCCCTGAGATATTTAACACTGCTATCATGTCTCCCCTAGTCCTTATTTTCATTAAACTAGACATACCCAGTTCCTGCAATCGTTCTTTATATGTTTTAGCCTCCACTTTCCTAATCATCTTTGTTGCTTTTCTCTAGGTCAACCACCCCAAGTTCCTTCAGTCTGTCCTTATGGGGCATGTGTCTAAATCTTCTTTCTATTCTCTGAACCCTTTCTAATATGTTGTTAGAGGAATGAACTGTGCTTCATTTTTTTAGTGCAGAATGAGAAGAACTCTGTAGGCCAATATATGAGGGACAAGTCCTTTAAAACAGGGGTCCCCAACCCCTGGTCTGAAGACTGCTATCAGTCCACGGCCTGTTGAGAACCATGCCACACAAGTGTCGGCCGAGCATGTAAAACTTCATTTGCAAATGTGCAGGATCTAGATTGCATGGATCTAGAAGGCATCTGAAGACAAGACAAGAAACAATGGATGGAAACTAATCAAGGAGAGAAGCAACCTAGAACTAAGGAGAAATTTCCTGGCACTGAGAACAATTAACCAGTGGAAGGGTTTGCCTTCAGAAGTTATGGATGCTCCATCACTGGAGACTGTTCAGAAGAGATTAGAAAGCCATTTGTCCAGAATGGCATAGAGTCTCTTGTTTGGGGGTCATTTCCAAATCCTTGGTCCAACTCCTCCCAGCATGGGCTTCTCTTCCCATCACATTTTCTTAAATAAATAAATAAATCATTGTTTCTCCTTTTTTTAAATCCATGATTACTACTACAAACTAAAACTCTGGGGAATCACAATAGGACTCGAATTCTACTGAGATGCAGAAAGAGAACAGAAAATCTCTAGGTTGCACACCATGGAAGTGAGGTTGGATTCTTCTTGCATTTAACTGAATGTAGTGGACATCTTAATAGAGAGATGGGCCTCCCAGATCTGGGCTGCAGCAATGAGGCAATTCTAAATCTCTGCTGGTGTCTAATGGTTGTCTGGATTTCTATAGGTTATACCCAGTGGTGGGATTCAAATAATTTAACAACCGGTTCTCTGCCCTAATGATTTCTTCCAGCAACCAGTTTGCCAAACTGCTCAGAAAGTTAACAACTGGTTCTCCCAAAGTGGTATGAACTGGCTGAATCCCACCACTGGTTATATCTCTGATAGCAGACAGACAGATTAGTGAACACCCTTCTCAATGAATCCTACCTCAGTGCATATTGAAATAGCTGTATTTTGTCATGGGGTGTTCTGTCCCCGTCTCACACACGCACCCCCACGGACAGGCAACAGTTAAAGAACTCAGCTGACAACAGTTTATCTGGTATCAGAATTGGCAGCAACCCAGTGTCTGGCTGCCAGGTATTCTTTACTCACGAGGGGCAGTTTCTCCCTTCATCCGGGAACAAAGCCAATACGCAAGAAAGTCCAGTAAATACAAAGAAGGTCGTCCGATATCCGTTTTTTGCTTGTCACAGAGCTGAACCAGCCACCACACCCTCTTTTATACCCTGTGGGGTGTGGTGTAGTGACTCAGCCTAATCCCTGGCATGCCTCTTCTTCTGTTGCGCGCGCTTATCTCTGCGATGCTGCCGAGGATCCAGCCAAGACTCATCTCCCTCATTACTGTCCACCTGTGGCTGCATGGACGTGCTTGGCCCCGGGCCTATCTCTTGACTTTCGGAGGACACCGAAGGCAATGCCAGAGAGGAGGGTCCTGGAGAGGGAGGCCTTGCCAACTCCTCTCTTTTACTCTCGGAGTCCTCTCCTGCCGATAACACAGGCTCAGGTAACGGAGCCACAACATGGGGAGGATTTGACATGCTCTAGTACAGGGGGGTCAAACTCAATTTCATTGAGGGCCACACTAGGGCTGTGGCTGACCTCAGGGGGCTGGTGTATGTGGCTGACTGGGTGGCCGTAGCCAACTTGACATCACTCTCCAAACTGCTGGCATGTTTCCTCTTCACATTGGGTAGACCGGGTCGAAGCTACACTGGCCTGATCTTTCCTCTTCATTTGATTTATTTTATTTTATTTTATCTCAAATTTATATATCGCACTTTCTCCCGAGGGACTCAGGGCGGTGTACAGCCAGATAAAAACATACAATATAAACATTAAAAACAGTTAAAAGGATATATATTAATTTGACCCCAATTTAAGATAACAGACCAATTAAATTTTTTTTAAAAAATATTAAAAAATATGTTAAGCCAGCCCGGGCTTGCTGAAAAAAGAAAGTTTTAAGGGCACGGCAGAAGGCACCGAGGTCTTGGATCCTCCTTATGTCTGGGGGCAGCTGATTCCAGAGGGTAGGTGCCCCCACAGAGAAGGCCCTCCCCCTGGGGGTCGCCAGCCTACATTGCTTGGCTGATGGCACCCCGAGGAGGCCCTCTCTGTGGGAGCGCACGGGACGATGGGAGGTCGTTGGTAGCAGCAGGCGGTCTCGAAGATAACTAGGTCCTATGCCATGGAGCCCTTTAAAGGTGGTAACCAACACCTTGAAGCGTACCCACCTCATACTGGGTAGACTGGGCCAAAGCTATGGCTGGCCTGATCTTTCCTCTTCACATTGGGTAGACCAGGATGGCCCTGGAGGCCGGATCCGACCACATTACGGGCTGAATTCAGCCCGTGGACGTTGATTTTAACAGCCCTGCTCTAATAGTTCAGATGACTACATACAGTAAAGCTTACAGATCAGAGGTGGCATTCAGCAGGTTCTGACCAGTTCTGGGGAACTGGTAGCAGAAATTTTAAGTAGTTCGGAGAACCGGTAAATACCACCTCTGGCTGGCCCTGCCCCCATCTATTTTCTGCCTCCTGAGTCCCAGCTGATCGAGTCCCAGCTGATTGGCTGGGTCTTTTTTTGTTGCCCTGCACACAGAGCTGGAAAGCAGATTAGTGGGGTGGGGAGGGAATGGAGATTTTACAATATCCTTCCCTTCCCCTGGGGTGGGGTGGGTGGAAATGGAGATTTTACAGTATCCATCCCCTGGAGGGGGGCTGGAATGGAGATTGTGCAGCATCCTTCCCCTGCCACACCCACCAAGCCACGCCCATAGAACCGGTAGTATAAAAAAAAATTGAATCCCACCACTGCTACAGATCATCCCCACTGAGATACCGTGCAATGGCAGATTCTTTCTGCCACTTTCCCTTTTCTGCCCCGAAGGCCAAATACAACCCACAAAGTCCATCCGTATGTAATTTGAACTGTAGCCAGCCCTTTTCAATTGCTTTCACTTTTCTTTCCTCATTTCCTTCACAGCTGCAATTATTTACCTCCTGCAGGTTGCATTTTGTTTCCCCTCATTCTAGCTGACTTAAACCGACATTGCGCATTTATGCAGCTTAATGATTTTTTTTATATTGAAATGGTGTGTGTGTGTGTGGGGGGGAAATACCCATGAAAGGTAGGCTCTTTTGAACAACGCTACCTTATTAGGCTTTAGGTGAGCAGAGGCAATCAAATTTCAAGTCCCAGCTTCAAATAATTTTTTGCTGCTAAGGACTGTGATTGCTAAGGACGGTAGAACCCATGGTGGAAAAATCTTAATGACAACCTAAGAGATAGCATCGGCCGCATAAGACATAAGATATTAAAATAACAAATGACTACCCTCTAATGAAAGTCAGAAGGGAAGAGGCTATTTCCCTCCTGGTGGGTGTTCACCAAAATCAGAGCTAAATACTTCTTCCTTTCTGCAGAAGAAAGGAAAGACTTGACTTGATTTGGCCTTTTGAGGCTTTCATTACCAAGCTGATGGCCAAAGAACATGTGGTACAAAACATCTTCAATGAATCTTACGGTGTCTTTCCCATTCATGGAGATCAGAAGAATAATTTCCAGTGAAGAGAGGCTTACTCCTTCTCCTTTCTTCCCTGCTTTAAGATGACATTAACCCTGGCAGATAGAAACACAAAAGCTCGTGTACATTTTCTCATTTTCAGCTAATGGCAAATTATTCTTATTTTTTCTTTACCTTTGAGTCAGTGGTGACTTTTAATGACTGTCTGTACTAGTCTCTATAGTTTTCTTGGCAAGATTTTTTTTTGGAACTTCCTCCTCCTCCACATCCTCCTCCTTCCTCTTCTCCTTCCCCCCTTCCTCTTCCTCTTCCCTCTCCCTCCTTTCTGTTCCTCTTCCCCTTCCCTCTCCTTCTTCTCTCCTCCCCTCCTCCTCCTTCCTCTTCCCCTCTCCCTCCTCTTCCTCCTTTCTCTTCCTCTTCCCCTCGTTCCTCTTCCTCTCTCCCTCCTCTTCCTCCTTCCTCTTCCCCCTCCCCTCCCCTTCCCTCTCCTTCTCTTCTCTCCTCCTCTTCCTTCTTCCTCTTCCCCTTCTCCCTCCTCCTTCCTCTTCCACCTTCCCCCTCCTATTCACTTCCCCTTCCTCTCCTCCCCCTCCTCTTCCTCCCTCTTCCTCTCCCCCTCCTTCCTCTTCCTCTCTCCCTCCTCTTCCTCCTTCCTCTTCCCCTCCCCTCTCCTTCTCTCCTCTCCTCCTCTTCCTTCTTCCTCTTCCCCTTCTCCCTCCTCCACCTTCCTCTTCCTCTTCCCCCTCCCCTTCACTCTCCTTCTCCTCTCCTCCCTACCTCCTCCTTCTTCCTCTTCCCCTTCTGCCTCCTTCCCCTTCCCCCTCCCACTCCTCCTTCTTCCCCTTCCCCCTCCTCCTCCCATCCTCCTCCTCCTGAAACTCAATTCCATCTATAGTGCCATTAATTTGGGTCAAGCAGAGCCTATTTCATGACACATATTGAAAGTTCTCATAGCATTGATGTGGGCCAATGCTGCTCCCTCTTCTGGATATAGTCTTTGTCCATATTTTAGGACACCACAGCAGAATCTCATCTCCACATTATTCAGAGGAAGCTTAGAATGCTGTTGCAACCACCCAAGATCACTTAGACAAAATGTAATCAATAAATAACCTGAAAGAGAGAGAAGGGACTCTCTCTTGTTTGAGCATATTCATCTGGCCCTCTTAAGAGACGGGCCACTTTCTCATGAGACACACTCCAGCGTTCAGCGAAATATATAAATAAGTAAATCCACAGAGATGAGAGAAAACAAATTCATTATAGCCTCAGCAGCAAGGAGATCACACCCTGCAGCAAAGAATTTGATTAGTTTTACCTTCTCAGGCACTTGCTAATGTTGTTATCTGTAATGCAATCTTCAGTTTGCCTCATAAAAATCAGTTCAAATTCCAGCAATGACCCCTTTCTTCTACTTATGGAGTGAATGAGTGAATTCCATCAACCAGCTACAGGCCTTTTCTCTTTAATTTGCCTCAAATGCTTGTGTCATTAATTTAATCCAATGGCCCCTCTTAGTACAATAGCACAGAAAGGGGTTTGGAGGGTTCTTGTATGATCCAAATAGATTCTAACCAGCAGGCTTTGATAATCTTCAGTTTAAGGACCTTAAGGAGCATTCAGTCAAATTATAAGACTATTAGTTATTACACTGGAGAACTTATGATGAACTGGTATTTGTCCCCGATATGAGAAAAGTAGATGCTGTTTCACTGCAAACCAGGATAAAGAACGAAAACTGGGTGTTAATGGCTTCTATTAAATATAGTATCTATCTATCTATCTATCTATCTATCTATCTATCTATCTATCTATCTATCTATCTATCATCTATCTATCCATCCATCCATCCATCCATCCATCCACCCACCCCCTACCTACCTATCTCTATCATCTACCTACCTACCTACCTACCTACCTACCTACCTACCTATCTATCTATCTATGTATCATATCTATCTATAGTATAGTATTCTATTAAGTCATAATATCCTATGACAATCACTAAGTGTTGTATCTTATGATTTATGATGAATGTATTTTTATGATGATTATGATCATGATTTATCACTTATAGATTTTATGTACACTGAGAGCTTATGCACTGAAAACAAATTCCTGGTGTGTTCAATCACATTTGGCCAATAAAGATTCTGTTCTGTTCTGTTCTGTTCTGTTCTGTTCTATTCTATTCTATTCTATTCTATTCTATTCTATTCTATTCTATTCTATTCTATTCTATTCTATTCTATTCTATTCTTTATATTCTTTATTCGTTCTTTATTCAGAATACAATGATTCATTAGATTGCATGTTGCAGGTGGATTAATATGGACTGAATATATTTTAGATGCTACTTTTGCAAACTTGTTTCTTTTCCAGAAGTTTTTCATATGGTTACACTCAAATATCCTTGGCTGATCTCTAAGACTTTTGGTTGGTGTTGAATGGGGAACTATGAGAGACTTTAGGGTTCTTCTATAATCTGAGAAGCTGAAGAACAGAGAGAAACAGATTGTTGCCAGCTATATAATGTGTAGATGCATCCACGTTGTTACCAAATAAACGAGAAGCACTGGGGAGGTTTTTCCAGGCCAGAAACCAAAAATGTTGCCTATGCAAAGAAAATTCCACTCCCCTTGAAGAAGACTTGGATTTATCAGTGAAGTTTCATTATTCTGAAATCCAGCTGAATCTATCATTTTCACAAGAAGCTGACTGGAGTTATAGAAAAAAAGCTACAAAAATCTGGACAGACAGTAGAAGCCTTTTCCTTCTCTTTGCTGGTTTTTCTTTTTTTTTGGGGGGGTATGCTAGATCTCTCTTAAAACTATAATTAACCTAAAACCAGAAGCAGAAGCAAATATAGCAGATTTAAAATTAAGTGTATTTGCATGTGGTTATGGGGAACCAGTTATGAGTCAATAGCAGTTCTGAACCATTATACAATTTTCTACAATGTTTGATACCTATCTTGAAAGTTCAAAGTATTACATTTACCAATTTACACATCCCAGATGTTAGATTGATGTCACCTAGAAGATTTTATTTATTAATCAACATATTCGCAACCTGCAAATTTTTTTTTAAAAAAATCTGATCTTAGGATAGAAGGCAGTTAATTAAACAGTGCACCAAAGAATAACACACAATAAATTGTGCGTTGGTTTGAATCTGTGCATGAACTACAAAGGTTCAGTTATTTTTGTTGTTTTCAAAGTGAAGACAATCCTGTTGCTATGCAAGTTCTAGAATTAATATTGATATGAAAACCAGGCACAAAATGCTCAATGGAAGAATAATGAAATAAAAAGAAAATGTTATTTCCCTCTGCAGAAGGGAGGGAGGGAGGGAGGGAGGGAGGGAGGAAGGAAGGAGGAAGAGGAGGAGGAAGAGGAGGAAGAGGAGGAGGAGGAGGAGGAGGAGGAGGAGGAGGAAGAAGAAGAAGAAGAAGAAGAAGAAGAAGAAGAAGAAGAAGAAGAAGAAGAAGAAGAAGAAGAAGAAGAAGAAGAAGAAGAAGAAGAAGAAGAAAGTTCAAAGTTCAAAGTTCAAAGCTGTTATTGTCATTGTACGTCATGTATACAATGAAATTGGTTTAGCCTCTACTGGTGCAGTTCATGGAGGAGGAGGAGGAGGAGGAGGAGGAGGAAGGAAGGAAGGAAGGAAGGAAGGAAGGAAGGAAGGAAGGAAGGAAGGAAGGAAGGAAGGAAGGAAGGACTTGTGATATTCTCATAAATATCTTTAATAATTATTCAGAGTTACTGGGGATGCATTATTAAATTTATTTTCCCTCAGTTTAGGTGAACGAATAAAGACAAATCCTTCTAATGCAGGTATCTGTATGCCTTTACTTCAAGAAACCAGTAGCATATGCATTCATACAAAAAGAAATAAATATTTGCTGAAAAACATCGAAAGTTTGATTCCACAATGCATTTTTTTTAAAAAAACGGAGAATAATATGAATGTTGTCCATCGTTTTCACTGTACAACACAAGCACAGTTAATTAACAACTGATATTTCACGCTTAACAAAGCCTCCAATAACGGTTAGGAAAATTGTTTCATTTACAGTCGACTGGATATATTTAGAAAGCATAATGTTCACTAACTTTTTGGCATTTTCCTAATTTCTTGCATTCTGCACCATTTGCGTGGCTGATAAGGAGGGTGAGGATGGTGACAGCAAGACAATCCAAATCCTCCAAAAAACTGGAATGATACAGGATGACCCTGAGAAGCACCATATCATTCCAAAAAGTGTTTTAATTATCCAAGGGAATTGAAAAGTGGCTGTCACTCAGTTATAGTTTACTTGGCAAAGAACTGGAATTATTTATATAATCAATTTCAAACTGGCTTCCTTCCAGTAGGGAATTGCGAGACATTGTGACGGCAACTTTCTAATGACCTCTAATGACCTCACTCATGGTGTCTTCTAACAGGGATGAAACTTTCTCCTGGTAGACCAATCAATGAAATTAGCGGATCCTGATTGTAAAGGTGTCATTGCGCTTAAGAAATCTTGTCAGTCAAACTTGCTTGTTTGCTCAGGATCTATGAAATCTGAACCGGAAGCTTGCTCGATCCAATAAACAGGCCATTTTTTATTTATTTTTTGTTACAGAAATCAAGTTTCTACTATTAATAGAAAAATGAAAGAAAAAAAAAATAACCCGTGTGGAGTAGAAGTTAAGTTGCTTCCTGCAATAAATATCAGCCCCTTCAAAAAATAAGGTGATTGATAAAAGGCACAACAAATAAAGGTAGATAAAACTGTTACATTTATATTGTACGTGATTTTGGAATTTGTTTTTCGGTAACCAATTAAATATATATTGACTTCTTTTTCATATTCTGTGGCCTTCTCAGTTATCATAGGCAACAATGTCTCTAATTCCTAAACTAGAAAGCAAGCCCAATTCATTTGAACCTTCACTGATATATCTTTTTTCCCTTCCTTCCTTCCTTCCTTCCTTCCTTCCTTCCTTCCTTCCTTCCTTCCTTCCTTCCTCCTCCTCCTCCTCCTCCTCCTCCTCCTCCTCCTCCTCCTCCTCCTCCTCCTCCTCCTCCTCCTTCTCTTGTATAGACTGCACCAGTGGAGGCTAAACCAATTTCGTTGTATACATGATGTATACATGATGTACAATGACAATAAAGGCTTTGAACTTTGAACTTTGAACCTTCTTCTTCTTCTTCTTCTTCTTCTTCTTCTTCTTCTTCTTCTTCTTCTTCTTCTTCTTCTTCTTCTTCTTCTTCTTCTTCTCCTCCTCCTCCTCCTCCTCCTCCTCCTCCTCCTCCTCCTCCTCCTCCTCCTCCTCCTCCTCCTCCTCCTCCTCCTCCTCTTTTATGGACTGCACCAGTGGAGGCTAAACCAATTTCATTGTATACATGATGTATACATGATGTACAATGACAATAAAGGCTTTGAACTTTGAACTTTCTTCTTCTTCTTCTTCTTCTTCTTCTTCTTCTTCTTCTTCTTCTTCTTCTTCTTCTTCTTCTTCTTCTTCTTCTTCTTCTTCTCCTCCTCCTCCTCCTCCTCCTCCTCCTCCTCCTCCTCCTCCTCCTCCTCCTCCTCCTCTTTTATGGACTGCACCAGTGGAGGCTAAACCAATTTCATTGTATACATGATGTATACATGATCTACAATGACAATAAAGGCTTTGAACTTTGAACTTTCTTCTTCTTCTTCTTCTTCTTCTTCTTCTTCTTCTTCTTCTTCTTCTTCTTCTTCTTCTTCTTCTTCTTCTTCTTCTTCTTCTTCTCCTCATCCTCCTCCTCCTTCTCCTTCTCCTCCTCCTCCTTCTTTTCCCCCTCCTCCTCCTCCTCCTCCTCTTCTCCTTCTTCTCCTCCTCCTCCTCTTCCTCCTCCTCCTCCTTCTCCTCCTCCTCCTTCTCCCCCTCTCCTTCCTCCTCCACACTATGTCAATTCTAAAGGTCCTTTGGATACAATCTGTACCTGAAACAAAGAGAAACAATCTAACATGAAAAGTTTTTTTAGTTGCAATTGTTTTTTTCCAAATCTGATCTCATAAAATAGAAGGACATTGAGGGCAATTTCCATGCATGCACATGCATAGGTGGGTTGGTGGTTGCGTGTCTAAGTGTGTTTTTCTCAAAGTTTCATTAGATTTGTTAACTGCATCATATATTTCTACAGACTGGATTACATAATGATTGAGGCAGACACATTAAAAGAAAATTACCTATATGTTATAAAAAGGGACAAGAAACAAAAAGAACAAAGGCATTTTTATTGAGAATTCTCTTCTGTAAAATAAATGGCCTGATAGTTGTAACATTCAGAAGTGGCTTTTAGAAAGCATGTAACTAATTTATTTATAGAAAATCCATTCAGGCTGAGCTGTGCTGTAAGGGGAATGAAAGATTAATTGTATTTTTTTTATGATTAACCAAATCAAAGAAAAAAACATTGACTCAGCTCCCTTTTTTCCCAGTTTATTAGGAATCCTTGGGCAGAACTATTACAATGTTTAAATTTCAAACAAAAATAATAATAATAAACACTCTTCTTAGCTTTATTCTTCGTACACATTTGACTCATTATGCATTTCCATGGAAATGGATTCTTGAGTAGAGTAAAAATGGTTTCTGAAAAGATTTGTCCAACTCAAGAGTCCATAAAGCATATTTAGCCTGCATCAAGGTACAATTCACAATAGGTCAGATTTGTTCAGTTCCTGTACATGTAGGAGCAGAGGTGGGCGTCGCATAAAGAGCCTTGGTAGTACAGTGGTCTAAAGCACCCTGTTATTAAGACCAGCTGCCTGCAATTACTGCTGGTTCGAATCTCTCCAAGGCTCAAGGTTGACTCAGCCTTCCATCCTTTCTAAGGTAGGTAAATTGAGGATCCAGATTGTGGGGGCAATAAGCTGACTTTGTATAAATATACAAAAGGATGAAGGCTATTGCTTAACGCATTGTAAGCAGCCCTGAGTCTCCGGAGAAGGGCGGCATATAAATCCAAAGACAAAATCATTGCAAAAATAACAGAGTGTGCTGAAATGGACAGATTGACGCTGGAACTCCAGGAAAAGGAAGAAAGCGAATACTATCTTGTATGGCACCAATGGTATCAATGGCTGGAAAGGAAAATCAGCAAAAATGTAGAGGACAGAAATTAGGGTAAAGACTTGCATAAGGAGATGAACTCATAAATAATGTAAACTTGTAGTATAAGGTTATAACATTGGAATCAGATATTTAATAATTACTCTTTATTAAACTATATAAGCTCAATGACATATATTCTATTGATGACAAAAACATATATGTAAAATGTTAGGTGGGTTTGTAGGTGGTGGGTTTTTTGTTTGTCTTTGTATTGTATTGTATTGTCTTTATATCTGTGTTTATATTTTAATAATAAAAAAAATTAAAAAAAACAAAACAATTTTTTTTTAAAAAAATGTAACAACCGGTCCACGCAGCACTGAAAATGTGAGCGTGTGAATGCATGCGGCTTCAAAAACATGGCAATATAGCTGTGATGGCGAACCTATGGCAAATGTGCCACAGGTGGCATACAGAGCCCTCTCTGTGGGCACGTCAGCGGTCGCCCCAGCCCAGCTCTACTGTGCATGCACGTGGGCCTCCTGCCGGCCAGCTGGTCTTTGAGTCTCTGCCACACATGTGCAGGGGGTGGGGCGCATGGGGGGATGTGCATGCACGCGGCGCATGCATGGGGGTGCAGATTGGTGCAGGAAGCTTTTCAGGCCCAAAATAGGTCATGGGGGGCTCACGCAGCACTTCCACACCCTGTTTTGGCTTCCAGGTTGGTGCAGGAGGTTTTCCTAGCCAAAATGGGGCATGAGGGGGGGACGCGCGAGGCACCCCTCCTGTGCCCCATTTTGGGCCTGGAAAGCCTCTTGCACCAACCTGGAAGCCAAAACATGGCACGGAGGGGTGATGCACATTCCCCAGGGGCAGGTTGCATGCCCGGGGGTTGCTCGCAATGCATTTTGAGGGTTCTGGCACATGCAGGTGCATTTGCGTGCACACCTGCACGTTTTGGGCACTTGGCACCAAAAAGGTTAACCATCATTTTTTTTAAAAAAATTGATTTATATGCCGTCCTTCTCCGGAGACTCAGGGCAACTTACAACGCATTAAGCAATAGCCTTCTGTTGTGGCTCCGTCCTCCGAGCCTATCTTATCGGAGGAAGAAGGCTCCGAACATGAAGGAGAGGAGATGGCCAGGCCTCCCTCTCCAGGATCCTCCTCTCTGGCAATGACTCAGGTGTCTCCCAAAGGAGAAGAGATTGACCAGGAGCCAGGTGTTTCCGAGCCGTCGGATAGTGACGAAGAAACATTGTGGTTGGACCCACGCCAGCGTCGGAGAGACAAGCGTGCGCAGCAGAAAAGCTGAGTTAGAGATTAAGCTGAGTCACTGGACGACACCCCACAGGCTATAAAAGGGAGTGTAGTGGCCATTCGGACTCTGTGACGGACAAAGCTAATCTCTGGCGAGTCACTTTGCACCTTTGGACACAACGCCTATTTGCTGTGGATTTAATTACAAACTGGACTATTCAAACTGTGTGTATTTTTGTCTGTGTTATTGGACTAAAAGTTCTTGGCAGGCAGCCACGGAGTTGCTGCCAAGTTCCTTATCACTGACGTTGAGTGTTTGAAGAGTTTATTTAACCCTCGGCTGGCTGGTTGGGTGCATGTGTGGGACGGGGACAGAACACCTTCATACTTTTGTATATTTATACAAAGTCAGCTTATTGCCCCCACAAACTGGGTCCTCATTTTACCTACCTTAGAAAGGATGGAAAGCTGAGTCAACCTTGAGCTTGGTGAGATTCGAACTTACAGTAATTGCAGACAGCTGGTGTTAATCACAATGCTTTTAGTCTGCTGAGCCACCAGGCCCTTATCACTGCAATATAGGATGGGATAGTGCCAGGGAGGGTGGGCAGGTGGGCTGGCTCACCTGCTGGTCGCAACTGCCAGTTTGCCTGAACTGATCTGAACCAGCAGCAGTCCACCTCTGCGTAGGACTGATTGGGGAAAAAAACGAATTAAAGAAGTAATAGGTAAATGAATCAGTCAATAGGCAGACATCAGACATAAAACAGAATGCTTCTCTTTCATAAGTCCATTTAAATTCCCATCTGTGATTTACAGCGACTTCATCTCATCACCCAGGCATCACAGAAGTGATAGAAAACATGTCCCATTTATTATTTAGGCACAACTAGCCATTAGATGCTAGTGAGGGCTTATGACTTTATTTTACTGGATCTAGAAGTCTGGGATGAACATCCTTCAAATAGATTGGGAGTATGAATGGGCATCCTGTGGACATGGATAAGCCTCCAAGTGGCCTCAACAACTCTCCAAAAAAGGAGGCCAATGACCAGCTGTCTGCAAGGAATATAAATCCTTCTATTCCCCACCATCCAGCCAGAATTGAAGAAGCTTCTTGGATGAGAAGCGAAACATCTTCAAAGAAAAAAATAACATGAAAGTCCAGTTGCCTCCTGAAAAAGCACCTTTGAGACTACTGAACCATAGTTATGCCAAAGTAACAGTAGAAAGAATAGGGTGTATGACAACTCACCACTGTTGTGACCTAGGCTTACTGAGTCATTAAAACACACAAGTAGTCCCAGAAACCTCTTTTTTTGCAACAGCTGTGAATTACCTTCATTCACAGCTGAGTCCCAATTAGTTGCACAAAGTCCTTTGGGAGAAGTCCTTCAGGGTAATCACCAACCTTTATCTCCCTTGACACGCTGCCAAAGACCTACTTGGCAAAGCCACATGGAGTCCAGAATCAAACAGAGATGCCGACTGGGAACAGAATTAACAACGTTGCTTTCCTGCAAAGGTCCCACGAGCCTTTGCTCCTCTTTTAAGCCTTGTGTGTGTGTGGGGGGCAATCATCTCCAGGCCTTACTCCTGAGTCATCCCTTTTGTTTTAACTGTTCTTGCCTTCTGGCAGCTCTGCGCATGCGCACACTAGGAACAGGCTTCTTCTGTTTCTCTGCCTCTCTGCTGTTCAACTCTGGAGGCTCCGGACTCCATGCATAAATCCCAGATGGCCCTGGCCCCATCTCTGCCTCCGACACAGAGCCATCATCTGGGCCTTCCCCAGACTCCAGGACTGGCCCATGTTCCTCCCCAGCCTCCTCACTGTCTGACTCCGCTGCCAGCTATGCAAGCTTCTGGCTGACCACAACAACCACAGCCAACTCACTGCGGGACAATTTGCCACAGAAGAGTTACACAACAGTCATTCAGTATGGTACAGGGTCCATTATCCAGAATGGTATAGGATCTCCTGCCTGAGTAGAGGTTGGACTAGAAAACCTCCAAGATCCCTTCCAATTCTGCTATCCTGTAAGGATAAAAGCCCCTTTTAAATATCTAAACAAAACTGGATTGTTGGACAATGCACATGAGTATTCGACGTGATTTTCCTTTTCTGCTGATGCGGAAGCCATAATAGTTCCATTTGAGACTATGACTTTCGTTATATATTCCAGAGATGTATTTATGGTGACACTTAAATAAGACTTTTGGTAAGAAGTAACAGTGCTTTTTCTAGCTCTTTGAAGAGGCGTTTATGCATGGACTAGGAAATAACATCCTGACAAAGCTTTTTTTTTTTCTCCCTGACAAATTTGAAAGAAAAATAACAACCACTTCATAGAGGGTGGAGAGTGAAATGACATAAAATCAACAAAAGGAACTCTCGCGCTCTTCTTCATTTCATATGTAGCATTAATAAAACTTTATAACAACATACATTTTCAAAAGCAAAGCATAGAAAGAGCCAGTTGCATTACTGACAGGCCTTAATCTGTTTCCAATATTCTGTAATCCACATGTATGATTTTGGAATTGTTCTTCGATATCTCTCAATCCTGTTGATGGTTTGCAGAGATCTAAGCTGTCCCTGAAAAAGTATTGAGTTGATGGCTCGTCAGATGCGTGCCCAAGAAGAGAAATCTTAAGTTAAATGTTTACAATAAGAAAATTGCAGTATGCCCCAAAATATTAATCATCAGCTCCAGGAAATAAAGATTTCTCAAACTTGCACCTATTCTTTTTCCCAGTGGCTTTATTATTTGGAAAGTGGTACAAGGAGCCACTATCAAGAGCCATCTATAAGCATATCTGGTGGTGTTATTATTATGGATAGATCCAGGATCATATTCATTCCCCATGTGACACCTCTCCTGCGCGAGCTGCACTGGCTCCCGGTGGTCTTCCGGGTGCGCTTCAAGGTGTTGGCGACCACCTTTAAAGCGCTCCATGGCTTAGGGCCGGGGTACTTACGAGACCACCTTCTGCCACCAATAGCCTCCCACCGGCCGGTTCGCTCCCACAGAGTGGGTCTCCTCAGGGTGCCGTCCGCCAGACAATGTCGGCTGGCGACCCCCAGGGGGAGATGGCGCCCACCCTCTGGAACAACCTCCCCCCAGAGTTACGTACAATAACAGACCTCCGGATTTTTCGTCGGGCCCTGAAAACCTATTTATTTCAACTAGCTGGGCTGGCTTGAGTTTAATTTTAAATTGATTTTAAATTGGGTTGTTTTAATTTACGGCCAAAATATTTAATTATTTTAATACTGTTTTTAAATTTTGTATGCTCTGTTTTTACTTTGGCTGTGCACCGCCCTGAGTCCTTTTTGGAGAAGGGCGGTATAGAAATTTAATTAATAATAATAATAATAATAATAATAATAATAATAATAATAATAATAATAATAATAATAATAATAATAATTCAGGTAAACGGAAAAACTGATATACTGACTGAAACCCAAGTACACTGTTTTCATCTAAGTCATGCCAGCTAAGGGCACTGCCGCCGATGGGTGACCTAAACTGTAACCCATACTAAGTGTTTTGTTTTGTTTTTTTAAATCAGGGCAACCGGATTTACCCAAATATGGGATGGAGCATACTGCTTCCACTTTCTCCATTCAGCCCCTTCGGAGGCAGTCACTTTCACGACAAACTATTTTTTTTTGTATGTGTGTATGTTAAATTTATATTTGCCAACAAAGAAATAAAGGGAGACTCGTGTAGAACTATTCCAAGCTATTTAGCTCTCATCAGCTAGCCATACCCTTCCCGGGTTCGAATCCAAGTAAGGGTATGA
The DNA here is from genome assembly GCF_059756535.1 of Pantherophis guttatus. Classification (NCBI taxonomy): domain Eukaryota; kingdom Metazoa; phylum Chordata; class Lepidosauria; order Squamata; family Colubridae; genus Pantherophis; species Pantherophis guttatus. The sequence goes on along the minus strand of NC_142067.1, from coordinate 120,271,967 downwards.
CGAGCTGACGAAAGCTAAATAGCTTGAAATAGATCTATACTAGTCTCCCTTTATTTCTTTGTCGGTAAATATAAATGTTACACAAAAAATGTCACCCATACTGTTTCCAGATATTCCTGAAGCCAACTTTGAAATCTCCAATCCAGAATTCATTGGGTTGGCACCAGTGGTGAAATGTAAAATTTGTTACTACTGGTTCTGTGGGCGTGGCTTGGTGGGGGGGGTTAATATGACTGAGTGGGCATGGCCATTTTTTTTTTTTACTTTTAAAAGCATTTTTTCTACAACCTCTAAAAGTTTGTAAAAAAAATGCTTTTAAAGCCTCTGACGATCCCAGCTGAGTTGCCTGATCGGCAGAGGTTTTTTTACCTTTTAAAAACATTTTTTCTATAACCTCTTTGGCCGAAGAGGTTGTAGAAAAAATGCTTTTAAAAACTTCTGATGATCCCAGCTGAACCGTGCCATCATCAGAGGCTTTTTTTTTTTTTTTAACTTTTAAAAGCATTTTTTCGGCCAAAGAGGTTGTAGAAAAAATGCTTTTAAAAATTAAAAAAAGAGCCTCTGATGATTGTGTGGCTCAGCTGGGCAATGGGGGGGGGAGCAGAGATTTTTGCTACCAGTTCTCCGAACCACCCGCCTCCATCGCGGAGCATTTCACCCCTGGTTGGCACCCATGCTGGGGTAGCGTTCAGTCCAGACTACAGCAATTGTTGGACCTGATTGGTTGTTCCCCAGCTTCTTGGCCTTCCCATTTAGGGAGGGAAGGAGGTCAACCTTGATAGCAGTGGTGGGTTGCTCCCGGTTCTGTCCGGTTCTTGTGAACCGGTAGTAAAAACAGCGGGAGGCTCCGCCCAACCGCCTGAACATCTTAATGGACGATCTACACATGCCCAGAAGTTTCTGCACATGCAGAGAAGCAAGTGTGCACATGCGCTCCTATTGCGAACTGATAGTAAAGGTAAGTAGAACCCACCCCTGCTCAATGGGTACCTCTTGCACGGTGTATGACTATGTATGACTATTAATTCTTCCCTTTTCCTTTTTGGGGTTGTCCCTCTTCTGTAGTTCTTGTGCCTTTCCTTTGCTTGTTCTTGTTTTTCCATCTCCCATCCTTCTTATTGTGGCCTCATGGCTCAAAGCAAGTTGTTCCTTCACTCCTATATTCATTTCACTGCAGGTCTGTAGAAAATTTGTGCCGAGAAGGAACTGATGATTCAGCAGTCATCCAAGCAAAGCAGCATTACTGAAGCTTTGTAGCTCTATTTCGGTCTGCCTGTGTTGCAACTTAAAGATTTAGAATGGATGGGGAGGGGAGAAGGGAAAGGAAGCTTTGCAGTACTGTGCAAAAGGGGTGGGAAAACGCAAAGAGAAAATAAGTTTTACATAGACTTGTCATAAACGAAAAGGCTGCCTGCTGGGTGATATAAGGATTGGGTGGACTAGAGGTTCTAAAGATGGTGGGAAAATTGAGGGTCCATTGGCTTATTGGATGATGAAGAAGGAAGAAGAAGAAGAAGAAGAAGAAGAAGAAGAAGAAGAAGAAGAAGAAGAAGAAGAAGAAGAAGAAGAAGAAGAAGAAGAAGAAGAAGAAGAAGAAGCAGAAGAAGAAGAAGAAGAAGAAGAAGAAGAAGAAGAAGAAGAAGAAGAAGAAGAAGAAGCCATTAAACAACAGCAAAAACAAGCATCTGCTGACCAACAGAGAACACAACAGGATGAAATGGCCTCATAGGACAGGAAGCAAGGGATGGGTTCCAGGTGCTATAGCCAGTTGAGGCCATCAACAGATCCACTATATGTAGCAGTCCAGATCAATAAACTGCTGATCGTTTACCTGAAAGCACATAAAGTGGTTAGGATTGAAAATGGCAATCAAGTTGAAGACTATGGACAATAGTCAATAGGCAAATGTTTTAGGAGGTCTTTTTTGAAAAGTATTTTGCCAATACTCTTGTTGACATTCACTTGTTCATTTGCAATCGTTTCTATGTTTATGCCTTAAGTTTCAAAATTAAGCATCCATTTCCACCTTATTTTCAATTTACTCTTGTTCTTTTTTTACCTCTCTGGATCTGTACATCCATACATTTAAGGTTAAACTCTAAATGGTAACACAAGTACACTAAGAGAGAAAACTAGAAAGTAAAAACAACTGTGAATATATATATATATATATATATATATATATATATATATATATATATATATATATATATATATATATATATATATATATATATATATATATATATATATATATATATATATATATATATATTATTGAAGACTTATTCCTTCAACAAGTCTTCGAAGAAGACTCCAAAGATGGAGCATTGCCAATGTGCCGTACATTCAATTAATAATCACATTAGAGCTGCATTCACTAGATACTTTGCTGAATTGGGATCCATTTCCTTATTTACGGGAAAGAATAAATGATACGGTGCATTAGAATGAGGATAAAATTCTTCAATGGAGCTTATAATGTTGGAATTCAATTGGTACTTCTCATATTCACCTCCTAATCAGAGTATTATTCTTTAACTTGGAGAATCAGAGGACAACCTTGAGGGAAATGGACAAGAAACATTATGAGAACAAGGAGGGTTGAACGATTCCTGAAATCCCAGAAAACAAGACAGTTTTCAGAGGAGGCTCATCCCTGATTCCCTGGTTATAAGAAAGAAGGAAGCTAAAACAGAATTAGGCTTGCAAGGTTACCTTATTACAGTATACTTCGTAAAAAGTATAATTTTAGTCTTCCCAAGGAGTTGGGTTTTTTTATCTGCTCTACTTTGAAGGACTTACACTATCTTAACATATACAGTATATAATATGCATGTGTGGTTGTGCTCTCTCTCTCTCTCTCTCTCTCTCTCTCTCTCTCTCTCTCTCTCTCTCTCACACACACACACACACACACAAATATCTGTCTGTCTGTCTGTCTGTCAATCTATCTATCATCTATCTATCTATCTATCTATCTATCTATCTATCTATCTATCTATCTATCATCTATCTATTTATCTATCTATCTACCTACCTACCTACCTACCTATCTATCTATCTATCTATCTATCTATCTATCTATCTATCTATCTATCTATCTATCTATCTATAGTAGTGGCCAAAATTGTGAAAACCTTTTGGGAAAAGTGTATTTTTGAGGTTTGATGGCTAATAACACCACTTTTTCTTGGAGTTTCAAGATAATCCTATTCCACTGCTGGAATGGCCTGAGAATAGCCCAGACTGTAACCCAATTGAAAATCTAGGGAGCCAACTAAAGAAACTTGCTAGTCAGAAGTGACCCAGCAATAAAACCCAGTTAATGGAAGCAATCCTTCAATCTTGGTTTCACATTATAACCACTGCAGAACTGAAAGACTTGGTTCACTCCATGGGAAGACGTTGTAAGGCCATCATTCATGCTAAAGGTTACCCAACTAAGTATTAACTGACATGGTGATAATTTTTGTATATCTCATTTTTTTCTATGTGTGTCACTTTTCTTTTTTATACTGTAACTGCTATTCTAATAGCAAATTCTTCATAAAAGTTATTGCATTACATTCAATTATCTTTCCATTGATATATAATTTTATGGTACTACTACAACAAAAAAAGTGGTGTTATTAGCTAGTTTTAGAAAATAAAACTAGGGCCTGGTGGCTCAGCAGACTGATAGCACTGTGATTAACACCAGCTGTCTGCAATTACTGTAAGTTTGAATCTCCCCAGGCTCAAGGTTGACTCAGCCTTCCATCCTTTCTAAGGTAGGTAAATTGAGGACCTGGCTTGTGGGGGCAATAAGCTGACTTTGTATAAATATACAAAAGTATGAAGGCTATTGCTTAATGCACTGTAAGCCGCCCTGAGTCTCCGGAGAAGGGCGGCATATAAATCAATTTTTTTTAAAAAAAATACACTTTTCCCAAAAGGTTTCCACTATTTTGGCCACTTCTGTATCTATCTATATATTCCAGTACAGTGTAAAGCAAAATCCTGTAAAATATTATAAAGTATTGGTGAAAATATACATCAAACACACATATTAAGGGAAAACATGCAGAAAGAAATATACATTAGGAAAACTCACTTGTAACTATGTATAGGTTAGGAGAATTACCGATGCAGATACAAGACACAAGGTGTTCCAAAAGTCAGACTCCGACACAATTTGTTATACAATCTTTCTTCTAAGCACTTCTTTATCTCTCTCTCTCTCTCTCTGTATGTATGCCCATAAAATGCCCATCAAAGAACAAGAAGCAGTAGTGGGATTCTACCGGTTCTACCTGATTCGGGCGAATCAGTAGCGGCGACGGCAGGAGACTCCGCTCAGCCACCCACCCGGATATCATCACGGACACTCTGTGCAGCACAGAAGCCTCTGCACATGCACAGAGGTGGCACACACGCTCACATTTGCAAACTGGTAGCGAAGGTAAGTGAATACCACTACTGACAAGAAGCTAATGTAGAAACATGTCAAAATCAAGTTTCCAGCAGTAACGGCCAGATTGAAGAAATTTGAAACTGAGCCTTTAGCCATATAAGAACAACAGAATAACAGAACTGGAAGGAACACTGCTATCATGACATCCCTAGTCCTTCTTTTCACTAGACTAGACATACCCAATTCCTCCTCTTCTAGTCCAACCTCCTGCAAAAGCAGGAAACCCTACACCACTTCAGACAAATGGCTGTCCAATCTCTTCTTAAAAACTTCCAGTGTTGGAGCATTCACAACTTCTGCAGGCAAGTTGTTCCACTGATTAATTGTTCTAATTGTCAGGAAGTTTCTCCTTAGTTCTAAGTTGCTTCTCTCCTTGATTAGTTTCCATCCATTGCTTCTTGTCTTGCCTTCAGGTGCTTTGGAGAATAGCTTGATTCCCTCTTCTTTGTGGCAGCCCCTCAAATATTGGAACCCTGCTATCATGTCTCCCCTAGTCCTTCTTTTCTTTTTCTTTTAAAAAATAAGAGACTGAATAAAATAGTCTAAGTAGTACAGAGAATATGTTACTCAATTTTCACCGAGTCATCCAAATATATTATCAATAGAATTCCTGTAAAATCTGCTAAATTTAGTTGGATTGCCTTGTGGTTAAATACACAGAGGACTTTACAGAGAGTTTCTTGATGAAAACTGATTACTGTGATAAAGATTATGTGGCTATTTGATGAATACTCAGAAACATGAAAAGCCAAATCTTTCTAACTTATTTCCAGGGCAGTTTCATTATTTCACTTGGTGCCTCAGATTCTGTTAAACTCCCAGGATATCCTAAGGACCAAGACATTAATTTCACTATGTATTCAATGTGCTAAGCCTTTAAGTTTCCTCACTATTCTTTAGGATAAATTATTTCACCTTGTCATTCTTTCCAAAGCAGCCTTTCTCCGCATCCCCAGTTTTGTTAAGTTTCTTAAACGTTCTAGTTTACAGTTGCCAAAGTGACAATGCAGAGACTCATAAATGCTACAATGTCCTACCTGTCAATGACTACTTCAGCTTCAACCACAACAATACACGAGCACGCAATAGATACAAACTTAAAGTGAACCACTCCAAACTCGATTGCAGAAAATATGACTTCAGTAACAGAGTGGTCAATGCCTGGAATGCACTACCTGACTGTGTGGTCTCATCCCCAAACCCCCAAAACTTTAACCTTAGACTGTCTACTATTGACCTCACCCCATTCCTAAGAGGTCTGTAAGAGGCGTGTATAAGTGCACCAGCGTTGCCTACCATCCTTGTTCTAATGTTCCCTTTAATTGTATTCATTTAATGTATTCAATTTATGCTTATGCTTATATATATGATGCAATATGTACTCGACAAAATAAATAAATAAATAAAATAAAAATAAATAAAACTTTCCTCTGTGTAGCTCTTTAATACACTTTTTTGTGGTGATCTGGCAGCCAACTTTCTCACCCCTTCACGATTCTTTTCCTGCTATTAGCATGAATATTTTTTAACTAATAAGAATGTTTCAACTAAAATAATGCTTTAATGCATTCATATTTCAAATATTAATATTACATGCTCCACAGTGGAGCAGTCTGTTCTTACAGGGGCTAGAAAACGAAACGTGACATAAATCCATTTACTTAAGAATAAGCAGGGAGTTGTTAAATTATTCACAGGTTCGGATAAAATATGAAGCATAAAGATCTATCCCAAATGATTTAGTAGTTATTAATCCCTAATCAGAACTTCCAATCTTTCATTTGTGGTGTCTAATATACCTTAATGCTTACGGCATAGATGCTTAGATAATCTGGAACGTACTTCACTGAATTGTCCCTAACTTCCAGTTCTTTCATTTTTGCCATTATCTCAACCACTCTAATTCAGGGAAAAAGTGAGATTATTATAAAAGTGTACCCACATGATGAAATAGATGTAATTACTAAACAAATAAGAAATTGAAATGAAGATGGATGCAAATAGAAAATTGGGGCTGCTTGAATGCCATTCTAGATTGACTTGAAAAGGGAAACAACAAGAGAGAGGGAAAGGAGTAGAGGCAGAGGAAGGGAGAAGAGAGGAGAGGAGAGGAGAGGGAGAGATAGAAGAGAGGGAAAAGGAGAGGAAGAAAAGAGAGGGGAAAGAGGAGTAGAAGAGAGGGTCAGTAAAGGAGGAAGACGAGAGGAGTGGGGGAAGGGAAGAGGAAGTAGGAAAGAGAAGGAGAGGAAGAACGAAGCAAGTAGGAAGAGATAGAGGAAGGAAGAGAAGGGGAGGAGAAGAGGAAAAGTTGTGGTAAAATAAAGGAGGGTAAATGGTAAAAGAGCAGCCCCGAACAACCAAAAATGAAAGTTAAAAGATAAGATGAATGAAAAATGATGGATAAAAGATTGTACATTTAAATATGTTTATGAGAAATAAAAATAAAAACTTTTTGGGAAAATAATCATAATAATTCAGCTTTGGAACTTCTGTGCCGTCTTGTTACATATTTTTTTAAAAAATATTTTAAAATGTGTCTGTTTGTAAACAGAAGCTACTATTATGACATGTACAGTTTTGTTTTGCTTTCGAAACGTAGACTTTAAGCACGAAGATCCCAATGTAGCAAAACTGACTGTAAATGTGGGAACTGTTAGCGCCACCTGCTGTTCATGCCCGATAGCAGCAGTTGATAATATGATTTTTTTTAAAAAAATAAGTACAATTTCAGAAATATTAACATTGATTTTATAACTTGTTAAGGTTTGTAATAATAAAGCATGGCTGTATTTATTATAAGGTGCTATAGAAAAAAAATGAGAATAACTTTAAAAGCAGCTACTCTTGCATTATGCTAATGACCAACTTCAGTGATCTGTTAAAAAGATGTTAAGTAATCCACTTTGAAGAAAAGTTGGTTTTTAGTTATAAGCTAGGATGGTGTTTTGTGTGTGTGTGTGTGATTTCCCCAAACAAAGCACAGCTCATCAAATGCAACCAAACCTCATAGTTTTGCCTACTTCTGAGGTTGTAGATGTTCAGCAAAATTCTTTCTTAGCAATACTGTTTCCAGAGTTTTCTTCTCAGACAGCCATGAGGTTTTAAGTCCATTGCATTAAAGAAACAGGAAAGGTGGCTTTGATTCATAATTGGCATAGTGGAAATCAGTTGTAACTTTACGAACACCGCTCTTGGGCGCACACTGTTCTTAGAGCTTCCTTTTTATGTTGGAAAGCTGCTTTACGAAAATCAGCTCCCTACATCATTACTGTTTCAATGATGTCTCCTAAATTGTCTATTGGATCATTTTTCAGTTGCACAGTACCACAGCAGTGGAAGTGCTAGTACTATACTGTTAGGAGGAGGAGGAGGAGGAGTAGGAGGAAGACGACGACTGGACAAAACAAAAGTTCATTGAGAACTTTGGTCTAATGAAATTATTATTACGGAACAAATTTGGAAAGCATATAAACTGCCTTGACTTCCCAGGATCTGTCCAGGAAGTCAAGTGCTGAAGCCATCTCAAAAAAATTTTCTTTCTTTCTTTCTTTCTTTCTTTCTTTCTTTCTTTCTTTCTTTCTTTCTTTCTTTCTTTCTTTCTTTCTTTCTTTCCTTCCTTCCTTCCTTCCTTCCCTCCCTCCCTCCCTCCGTCCCTCCCTCCGTCCCTCATCCCCCCCCTCCTCCTCCTCCTCCTCCTCCTCCTCCTCCTCCTCCTCCTCCTCCTCCTTCTTCTTCTTCTAAAGCAAAATTCATTGAGGCTTTTTAAACTGCTTTATTGAAAGGAGAAAAACAACATGATGTTAGATAACTCTTGTCAACAAAATACTTTCAGTTTGAGGACCTCACTTATTTCTGAGTTTGCCTGGGAAGAGCTTTTTCCATTGTATGCATAAACACCCTCTGATGAACAGCTGATTTAACCAACATTTACCAGGCAAAGAAGGAAGCTCTTAACGTTCTCAACTAATTGTGCTTTCAAAACATTTTGCCATTTTCCCAGGCTTTGAATAGAACTTTAAATTTACTAAGAACTCTTGGCCTTCACACTCAGGCCAGTTTGTTCAATAGTAAAGAGTCTGCCTTAAAGCAAACAGAGCTTACTGTTCATGTTGAACATCTAACTGTCACTTTGGAGGAGGCACAGCTGATTTTAAAGAAATATACATTTCTGGTAAGGCTCTGGAAACATAGGTATGGATTCCCTTACAGATCACTTGGGCCAAAATGTTTTGCCTCTCCAGATTGCCAAATCATCCTGGATTTGGCTCTGAACCCAAGCAAGAATCAGTGTAGCCTTTTCAGCATGAATAGAATAACAGAGTTGGAAGGGACCTTGGAGGTCTTCTAGTCCAACCCCCTGCTTAGGCAGGAAACCCTACACCACTTCAGACAAATGGTTATCCAATCTCTTCTTAAAAACTTCCAGTGTTGGAGCATTTATAACTTCTGGAGGCAAGTTGTTCCACTGATTAATTGTTCTAACTGTCAGGAAATTTCTCCTTAGTTCTAAGTTGCTTCTCTCCTTGATTAGTTTCCATCCATTGCTTCTTGTCCTACCCTCAGGTGCTTTGGAGAATAGCTTGACTCCCTCTTCTTTGTGGCAGCCCCTGAGATATTGGAAAACTGCTATCATGTCTCCCCTAATCCTTCTTTTCATTAAACTAGACATACCCAGTTCTTGCCACTGTTCTTCATATGTTCTAACCTCCAGTCCCCTAATCATCTTTGTTGCTCTTCTCTGCACTCTTTTAGAGTCTCAACACCTTTTAAACATCATGGTGGCCAAAACTTAATGCAATGAAGGTGTCAATGATGCAGCATGTACTAGATTCCAGACCAACTTCAGGGAACATATATGAAGGATGTATTACCAGTCTATATTCCACAACTTCAGATCTTTGATCTCCTGATAGGATCTCAATTGTTTCCAGTAAAGGTCATAACAGACTCTTTTTGCTATGGATGTTATGTTGCTGTTCAGAATCCAGATTACATCCAGGAGGACTACCAGATCATAGGCAGAAAAGCCTTATGGAACACCATAACAATTTTGAATTTCAGCAACCAACATTTTTTAAAATTCATCTTCAAATAAAAGCTTCAAGTTCTCCCTCAGCTAGCTTCTTACGTTCAGGAGATAAAGAGAAGTTCCCAGGACATAGAGTTATAAATAGAAATACCTGCTCCCAAAGTCTTTGGCAAAAGATAAAATGACACATAAATCGGTTTAATACGTACATACATGCATTAATATTTAAAGCTAATGACCAGCAAAATTGAATTTACAAAAAGAGATTGGGAGAGAGTTGTGCCTTGCAAATTGAAGATAAACCAAAACTAATCATGCCTACGTAATTTTAGGGCATATCCAAAGTCATGCTTTATATACAGGACATACAAATTACATTTTCCCATAAATCTTAGTGTTGCATTAAATGACATGAAGTCAGCAACATTTACAACAAGCAATCCCATGCAGACCGAGGCTTCTGAGATTTTTTTATGGGTGTTTTCATATGCCGTTGTTATATTTTTTAGCAATGGGGCATAACATTTCAATGCATTTCTGAATTGGGGTGGTTTCCCAAAATTAAAACAAATACATTTCAGTGCTAGATGTGAGGTGTGCCATCAACCACAGCCTTGTCAAATAAATTCTTTCCTAACAATAGAAAGCACAGATTGTAATAATCAGAGAACAATTACTCCAATAATTTTCTCTTAAATCTTCCTTGTATACTAAGGAGATTTAATTGCTTGGAAGATTCCATTACGCTGGGGGGGAAAAAAATCAACAGTTCCCACTAACCTTGAGAAAAGACATAGGAACTCACAAGGTTGATCTGCCAGTCGAATGAATTTGCACAAGTAAATAAATTGCCACTTTATGAAGATTAAGATTTAAATGATAATGGGCCAAATTCAACACAGATAGAGACTGACTGGATTTTACTCAACTTGGCACAGATGCTTTGGTTCATTAAAGGCATCATTACAAGTAGTCTCATTGTTTTTAATAACTCTGCTCCCCAGCTCTTCCCAGTCTAAAGAGAAATTAGCACGCTGCACCAGCTAGTTTTCTCAATAATTTATTCTCGGGGTAATGTCCTATTAAGATTTGCCTCAGAATAATGGATTATGAGATTGGAAGGTTGAGCTTGAAAGCATTGTTTTCCTTCTCTCTTTCTCTGTCACAAAATATTCAGACACATGGAAAGAAATGTTTGTAACTACAAGGTTGTCCCAGAGGTGCGTTTTCAAAAGGCAAAATGGACTTCCTTTGTTTTTCCTTGAAGGTGTTTTGCTTCTCATCCAAGGAGCTTCTTCAATTCTGTTCACCTCCTCCTCTCCTCCCCTTCTTGCCCTTCCTACCCCTCCATAGCCCTCCTCTCCTCTCCTCTCCTCTCCTCTCCCCTTCCCTCCCCTGCCCTCCCCTCCTCTCCCCTCCCCTCTTCTCCTCTCCCCTCCTTTCCCCTCCCTCCCCTTCTCTCCTCTCCTCTCCAAAATATCTTAAATTCCAGGTGGTCCAGAAATCCAGACAATTCAAATGGGTATAAAGATTTATTGCAAGCTTAAGCTCTCTATAAGAACCTGAACTACTAATGGCCAAAGCAATTTGGCGGTAGATAAGGAATTTATTTATTTATTTATTGGTTTGATTTATATGCCGCTCTTCTCCGGAGACTCAGGGCGGCTTACAATGCGTTAAGCAATAGCCTTCATACTTTTGTATATACCTGCTTAGTAGGGCTTTCGGGCCCCCCTAAGCGGTGTTCTTTTTTATACAAAGTCAGTTTATTGCCCCCACAATCCGGGACCTCATTTTATCTACCTCAGAAGGATGGAAGGCTGAGTCAACCTTGAGCCTGGTGAGATTTGAACTTGCAGTAATTGCAGGCAGCTGGCAATTCAAGGGCGGGGGGGGTGGACTTAGACTTAGATTTCTTGTGGGCACAAAGGGAGTCATGATGACATGTTTGACCCCTCCCTTGGGCTCAGCCTGGTCATCTCCTATACCACCCAAAGTAGTTGACTTAGATGGGTGACTGTAGAAATTGATTGAATGAATGGATAAATAAATAAATAAATTTGTTCTCCTGCCCTGGGTCAGGAAATATTAATAACAGAAGGATGCATTAAAACACAAATTCATTTTTTTTTTCTTTAAGACAAAAATCCTATAGATTCCAACCTTGGAGAAAAACTTCAGTTTAAGTTGATGGGATTTCTGACAGATTTTTAGAAGATGGAACTACTGTATAGAAAACCCAGGCGAGGTCAAACTGTTGCAAGTAGTTATCAGAACGTAGAGAGGCAAAAGTAATGTAGAAAAATAACTTCCGGTTACTTTGTAAATAATACGAGCACACATAAGAAAAATACATGATCTATTTGATGCACATTAAAATTACATTTTGTGTTCTTAAGGGGATGTTTTTTTTTAATTTCAGATCATCCTGGACTTCACTGAAATACCTAGCAATGAGAAAACCAGTTTTAGGAACGTTGAAGAAAACTGCAAACCCCAATTTCACAAGAATCATTCATAAATAGCCGCCCTATTTTTTTAAAACAAGATCAATGTATTAATATATCATAGCAACCTACGCCAACAATGATGTCACCTCCTAGCCAGTTTCGTGAGGTTCCATTACGCTGATGATTTTTCTTTCAGAAATAAATTATTGCTTTGGAATTGTTCCATAAGCAGAAGGAAAAAATAATGGCATCAAAACTCCCAGTTGTTTTCAATTCATCGTAAAAATTCCTCCAAATTGAATCAGCAGATTAGATCAGTGGTGAAATTCAATTTTTTTTACTACTGGTTTTGTGGGCGTGGCTTGGTGGGTGTGGCAGGGGAAGGACACTGCAAAATCTCCATTCCCACCCCACTCCTGGGGGAAGGATACTGCAAAATCTCCATTCCCATCCCACTCTGGGGCCAGCCAGAGGTGATATTTGCCCGCTCTACTATTCAAAATTTCTGCAACCGGTTCTATGAACTACTCAAAATTTCCACTACCGGTTCTCCAGAACCTGTGAGAACCTGCTGGATTTCACCCCTGGATTAAATGGAGCTTGTATTCCAGAAGATTGCATGTTTTGTGTGTTTGTCAAAGAGAGATAAAGTTGATTCTGAGACAAGAACTTACACACTTACTCAAGATCACATGCCAGTGATCTTGGAGAAATAATTTTGATTCAAAGGTTAAAAACATATTAAGTATGAATCTCTTACTAAAAGTTGACAATTCATGAGTAGCTTTCTTTCTTTCTTTCTTTCTTTCTTTCTTTCTTTCTTTCTTTCTTTCTTTCTTTCTTTCTTTCTTTCTTTCTTTCTTTTCTTTTCTTTTCTTTTCTTTCTTTCTCCTTCCTTCCTTCCTTCCTTCCTTCCTTCCTTCCTTCCTTCCTTCCTTCCTTCCTTCCTTCCTTTGTTTCTTTCTTTGTTGTGTGGAATTTGTCCTCTTCGTGGTTTCCCCTTGTATAAATTATCCTATTTGGAAAGGTTAAATGGTCATACAAATTTCAGAATTTATGGCATATATTTTGGGTTTTTTTTTTTTTTTGTTATTGTTTATTTTTTTGGATGATCTAGAGTCTCAAATCACAAAACCATTTTTATAACAATTTTAGTAATATAACTATTACTCTTTCCTGAATCCTAAAGGAATGAAGATGTAATGAAATGTACAATTATCTGCATCTATATTTTTTAGCCTGATAGTAACTTTCCTCTTTAATTTGGAACAGGAAAAAAAGGTTATTTTATCCTTAAAAAATGACCCATTTCAACATTATTTGAAACAGAAGTCTTGATGATCAACCTGAAGCTGTTTATGGTTTTTCTAGAAACTTTCATTTTCCCTTGCCTTTCTTGATGGCTAATAATACCCACAATGTGTATTTGTGTTTGTGTGTGTGTGAATATGGATCAATTCAATGTGTAGTCATTTACTTCATGGTGTGAATAGTTCTACAATTATAAAACCATTATTCCTGTGATTTAGTCTGAAGGTCTCTGGATAAGAGAGTATTTGAAATGAACTCTACTGTACAAGTAGTACTATTCCCTCAAATTTTCCTCCAACTTCCTCTGCAAACACAAAGCACAGAATGATCCACTCTACTTTTTAAGCAAGTAACTTCCTTTGGCACCAAATGCAAAGTAACACCATCAACATTAAAGGTAAAGGTTCCCCTTGCACATATGTGCTAGTCATTCCCAACTCTAGGGGGGGCGGTGCTCATCTCAGTTTCAAAGCCGAAGAGCCAGTGCTGTCCGAAGACGTCTCCTTGGTCATATGGCCGGTATGACTCAATGCCAGAGGTGAATGGAACACTATTACCTTCACACCAAAGGTGGTCCCTATTTTTCTACTTGCATTTTTTACATGCTTTCGAACTGCTAGGTTGGCACAAGCTGGGACAAGGAACAGGAGCTCACCCTGTTATGCGGCACTAGGGATTCGAACCACTGAACTGTCGACTTTTCTGATTGATAAGCTCAGCGTCTTGGCCACTGAGCCACCATGTCCCATCAATATTAATTATCCACAATTTTCTAAGAAGGCTTCAATCTCTGTTGTGTCTTCAGATCAAAACCTATTTCACCAAATTCAGTGTAAGTCTTCCACATTCTTATATGTAGAATTAGTTGAACATTAACACATTTACGGTAGAGGTGCTAGAAGCATGTCAAAATTGCTCTGCTTCTAAAAGTTCTGGAGGTTGTCGTTACAATAAGAAACCCATTATTTAGTCAATGCCAGCTTGGCAAAAGTCCTGAAGTTCAATAATTATGCTTTCATCTTCTATTGCAAACTTTGTCGATATCTTTGTTCTTTGGTTCCCAAACAAAATGCTGATTTGTTATGGCATTTTGTGATTGTTGTTGGTTCTTTTCTTTTCTTTTTTAAAGTACGCAGAACACAATAGATGAACTTTCTGTCTCTGTTGTGGCTCCTGTCTTCTTTTGTCTTATGTAACAGCCAAAATCCTGTGTATTGCACTGTTCAGTATTATTCAGTTCTTTATAATTTCTAATTAAATATTTCTTAAACAATCTCCATTGTTACCTGTAGACTGCTTCCACCCCACTTCTTAAAATTGCTTCTTAATCATCTTTTCCTTCCATAATTGACCCTTTGCCTCCCGTGCTGAAGTTGCATCATTAACTTTTCTGGATGCCCATGAATTGCCTTTCCTTAAAGTCTGACAATGTGTTTTCAGTAGCTTCTTTGCAGATATTTATTCATTCGTTTGGCATGTATTTCTGGACGGAATCCACTAATGGACAAGCTCCAAGGTTCACAAATGGTTGTGCTGCACTGCAGAATTTTGGGATGGAGGTGAGATGTTTAAAATTTGGGGGATATTATTGAACCTTTAGAAAGTAGAGACAAGATCGACTTTTATGCCTACCAAACATATAGTTGATGGTGAAGAAGAAAAACTAGTAGAATGTTTTGCTTTTCCCAGATTCAAGAAGAGCTAAATATACATACTTGGTGTGCTGAATTATTAAAGGGAAAGAGAATCCTTGGGGAAAAGTCAATGAGAGGAGATAAGGACAATTCAAGGACACAGCAATCAAAAGAGTTGAACCAACCATCATTTCAGTAGAATTGTACAGCTGTGAAAGTTGGACACTGAGAGCAAAATAAGAACAAGGAAATAGATGCTTTCAAATTATAGATTCTGAGACCATTAGCCAATTCCCGATTGTTTCACTCATTGAAGATTCTGCATTTCCCCCCCCCAGAGAATAATGATGTTATTATTATTTATTTATTTATTTATTTATTTATTTATTTATTTATTTATTTATTTATTTATTTATTTATTTATTTATTTATTTCATCAGGCATGCATTTTATGACAGATAGAAGTGTAAACATAATTATAAATACATGAAAAGGATACGAATAAAAGAAAACATTAGGACAGGGATGGTAGGCACGCTGGTGCACTTATGCACACCCCTTACAGATCTCTTAGGAATGGGGTGAGGTCAAGAGTAGACAGTCTTAGGTTAAAATTTTGGTGATTTGGGGAAGAAACCACAGAGTCAGGTAGCGCATTCCAGGCGTTGACCACTCTCTTACTGAAGTTGTATTTTCTGCAGTCTAGTTTGGATCGGATTACCATGAGTTTGTATCTATTGTGTGCTTGTGTATTGTTTTGATTGAAGCTGAAGTATTCACTGGCTGGTAGGACTTTGTAGCAAATGATTTTATCTTAGGTCAGACCAAAGACGGCAAAATTCTAAGTTGTCTAAGCCCAAAATTTTGAGTCTGGTGGCATAAGGTATTTTGTTGGCTGTAGCTTAATGAGCATCTTGAGGGACAGCATTCTTTCTCCCCAATCAACAAATGAACTGAAAAGTTTGATTTTCCTCCCAACTTTTAGAAGAAGTTCTAAACTTTGAAGCCATGTCTGAAAATGATCCATATCACAACTACAAAAGTTTGACCAGGAATCTAACTTAGATGTCAGTACTAATAATAACAGAAGCAAATGCTGGTAGGGAACGTGTGAGAAATTAACCAAAATAGCTAATGTAAATCAATACCCTAATTATGCAAAAATGTGTCATTGCTATGACCATTCATTTACATAAAGGCAAAAAATTTGCAGTCTCCTCTTTGACCAAGCTACAATATTCTCTGGCATATTTTATATCCTTTACTTACATGTGAGAGCCTTATTCAATGTTGAATAAGACTTCCCAGAGCAAAGGTCGATATTTTAATTGTATATTGGTTTTGAAGACAATAAAAATAGAATCCATACAGTCTTGTCAAACATGCTGGAAATGTAAGTAGAGTAGAAGCAGAAGAAGTTGGAGTTATTTTTGCACTTTCATATAAATATTGCCATCTCTTTTTCTCTGCAACTGCACTTTATCTTTTTTTCTGTTGCTATTTAGTTTTGATTACAAGATAACTCACACACCACAAGGGGTAAAGTTAAAATTTTCTGAGCTTGCCCCCAGGTAACAATATCCTTCCAGGGGAAATATATCAAAGGGACGTAGAGCAAATACAGTCATGGGCTAATATTTTCTTTGTGAGATATATACGAGTGAAGAAAGAAAGAAAGAAAGAAAGAAAGAAAGAAAGAAAGAAAGAAAGAAAGAAAGAAAGAAAGAAAGAAAGCTACTCATGAATTGTCAACTTTTAGTAAGAGATTCATACTTAATATGTTTTTAACCTTTGAATCAAAATTATTTCTCCAAGATCACTGGCATGTGATCTTGAGTAAGTGTAAGTTCTTGTGTAAGTTCTTGTCTCAGAAACAACTTTATCTCTCTTTGACAAACACACAAAACATGCAATCTTCTGGAATACAAACTCCATTTAATCCAGGGGTGAAATCCAGCAGGTTCTGACAGGTTCTGGAGAACCGGTAGCAGAAATTTTGAGTAGTTCATAGAACCGGTAGCAGAAATTTTGAGTAGTAGAACCGGCAAATACCACCTCTGGCTGGCCCCAGAGTGGGGTCGGAATGGAGATTTTGCAGTATCCTTCCCCTGCCATGCCCACCAAGCCATGCCCACAGAACCGGTAGTAGGGGGGGAAGGAGAGAGAGGGAGATGAAGGAAGGGAGGGAGGGAGGAAAGGGGGGAGATGAAAGAAGGAAGGAGAGAGAGGGGAAGATGAAGGAAGGAAGGAGAGAGAGGGGGAGATGAAGGGAGGGAGGGAGGGAGGGAGGGAGGAAAGAGGGGGAGATGAAGGAAGGAAGGAGAGAGGGAGATGATGGAAGGAAGAAAGGGAGAGAGAGAAGGCGGGAGAGAGGAAGGAAAGAGGGGGAGATGAAGGAAGGAAAGAGAGAGGCGGGGAGATGAAGGAAGGAAGGAAGGAAGGTGCAGTTCTCAAACCTAGGAATATATAAAATGACTAACCTTTCACTTCAGTGAAACTTTTTCCTCAATGTATTACACCACAACCATGTTTAAATTGAAGGAAAACCTAACTTGACAATCTATTTTCTTTTTAAAATGTGCTTTGTGCATAACCCGTGCATGCTTTGGTGAAGAATAGTCCATTGACCTTCCATGATTTGGAAAAAGACCATCATGTTGTTTTAAGAAGTTGCTCCAAGAGAGTCTTTGCCAAACTTCACATTGTCGTTCTAGGTTCCCGCTACCCTACCAATAACTAGTCCAATATCACTTTTCCAACAAATATTTACCCCTATGTGAACATTAAAGGTAAAGGTTCCCCTCGGACATATGCGCTAGTCGTTCCCGACTCTAGGGGGCGGTACTCATCTCCGTTTCAAAGCCAAAGAGCCAGCGCTGTCCGAAGACGTCTCCATGGTCATGTGGCCGGCATGACTAAACACCAAAGGCACACTGGAACGCTGTTACCTTCCCACCAAAGGTGGTTCCTATTTTTCTACTTGCATTTTTTATGTGCTTTCTAACTGCTAGGTTGGTAGAAGCTGGGACAAGTAACGGGAGCTCACCCTGTTACGCAGCACTAGGGATTCGAACCGCTGAACTGCTGACCTTTCGATCGACAAGCTCAGCATTTTAGCCACTGAGCCACTGTGTCCCTGAATTAAGAATCTGCAATATTTTAGATGAGAACATGGATAAATTGAAAAGGGCATGGTGCAATTAACTTTTTAAAGAATCTGTTGATACAAGAAATTGGATAATACTCCAACTGTCCTTAAATCTAAATTCTAAAGGCTATTTTTAAGATCCTATTAATTTACATTCTAGTTACTCTGCAACAAAGCTAGAACTGACACACTTATTTCATTGCTATCTAAGTCTTTTGGATTTTGAAGATTCATGTTCCTCGTTTCATTTTGCCCTACTTTGGTGCTCAGTTTTGTTATTCACACATAATAGTTCTTTGGTGATATTTTCTAAGGCTTTGTAAAGCTTCAGTTCAAAGCTGTCTTTTAAAGGCAATTTGATCCAATCGCCAGTTCAAATCAAATCTTTGAACAGAGTTGCCCAAATGCTTGGAGACATTCCATCAAGTAAGTTGTTTTCCAAGTGATCCTATGATTTGTTACACATTGGGTAATTCATAGACTTTTTTTTTTTTTTTTTAAATGAGATTAACGATTCAAATCAAACTGATTTTATTTGACAACTCGAATAGATCATTCCAATCCAACAGACTGGATTTTTTGAAACAAAATAAAATGGATGAACAGAACCAGTGATTTAGATTGGATCTTGGGTGACTCACATAAAAACAAAATGATTTTCCATTACATCTTCCAGGACTTTAAGAAGAGTTTTTTTTTTCCCAAAAAAGTTTTTATTTTTATTTCTCATAAACATATTTACATGTACAGTCATTTATCCACTATTTTTCGTTCATCTTATCTTTTAACTTTCATTTTTAATTTTTTTACTTCTTTGGGGCTGCTCTTTTACCATTTACCCTTCTTTATTTTGGCCACAACCTTTCTTCTTCTCCTCCTCTTCTCTTCTTTCCTCTATCTCCTCCTACTTTCTTCGTTCTTCCTCTCCTTCTCTTTCTTACTTCCCCTTCCCTTCCCCCACTCCTCTCTTCTTCCCTCCTTCCAACCTTCTCTCCTACTCCTCTTTCCCCTCCCTTTTCTTCCTCTCCTTTTCCCTTCTTCTTTCTCTCCCTCTCCAGCTTTAAGAAGAGTTTTGTTTTTGAGCACATATCACTGTTCCCTTCGGGTTTACTTATTGATTCATTCATATGTCTTCATTAGCCGAGGACCAAAACATCAAAATTAACCCTTAACCACAGACATACTATTTCGGCTATGCTATTACAGACATGAGGTCATAATGACTGCTCTAGCTGGTGACTGTAGTCCAGATAATTGTACTACAATATTGTGACTAGCGGTTCTGGATCTGTTGTGGCCTGTCAGTGGCCTGTGCAACTAGTAGCTGATTCCGACAGCAAGGAGACTGGTGTGGTGCTGCACCAGCAGCCTGTGCAGCTGGCACTCGAGTCAGACAATGAGGAGGCTGGAGAAGATGTGGTGCCAGAGGCGGGGATTCAGCCAGGACATTCAGAACCTCCAGAAGCTCCCTTAAGTGAAGAGGATGAAGAGGAGGAACCTCTTCTCGATGCACGGGTGCGCAGAGCTGCCAAAAGGTAGGAGTGGCTCCTCAGGATGAGGTCTCCTTGAGAGTAAGGCTTGGGGCTAATTGGCCACTCCCTTAGCCTATTTAAGGAGGAACGCCACTTGCAGCAAGCTGTAGGGAACAACTTTAGTTCACTCTCCTTCTTGTCTGGATTCTCTGCAAAATTGCTTCTGGGCTTTCTGCCAACTCTAGTAAGACTGTGATTACCTTATCTCAGAATTCTTGTAGGCTGTTAAGATAGTTTATTAACAGCCTTTGGTTGATAAAGACTGAGTTATTTAAACCGCAGGTCTGTGGTTATGGGTTAATGAAGCCATGGCATAACTGAAATCAATGGGGCTGATTTTTCAGGACTTAGGTTGTTACTCCAATTCCTGATGGGCCAAGATTAAATGAAGACATAACACTTATCTGTGTTGACATGAGTTGTCCACCACCTCCCCACACAAAAAGCTACAAATAGGATGAGAGACTTCCCATAGAATTCAGGTGGTACATTGTTCAGGCACCGTATCCTAGAATAGGGGTCATCAACTGGTGGTCTGTGGTGTTTGCGAGAAAATTTTGGTGGTCCGCAGAAAAATTATTTGCATTATTTATATTGCACTAAATCAGGGGTCCTCAAACTATGGCCCCTGGGCCTGATATGTGCAATGAATGCTTGTGTTGCTGCAGAGAGTCTCCCCTTTCAGGGTCTTTTTGTGCGGGTAGGAGGGGGACAGAAATTCTGACCTGGGGTCTGCTACGGCCTCCTGGTGTGGGGCTTTGGGTGAAGGGTGGAGGGAAGTGCCACTGTTGGCAAAGAACTGGAGGGCCTTGTCCCAGTGGGACTGCATCATGACCTGGAACTGCCTGACCATCTCAACCCCCTGAGCCTTCAGTCACTGGCACCTGGCCCACAGGTCTTCTCTCTGCTTGGAAAGCCGATGCTCGTAGTCCTCAGTGAGGTGCTTCTGCTGAGCCTCCTTCTCAGTCAGATCCAATTTGAACTGAGCCAACTGTTTTGCCAACTCTTTCTCATGGTGGCTGCTTAGCTCCAACAACTGCTTCCTGTTGGGGCCCTAAGGAGCACAGGCGGGGAGGCAAGGAGTGGCTGGGAAGGGAGGGGTGAGTAGAGGCTGGCAAGCTGCCCCTCAATGCTAGTGACATTGAGTTGGCCATGCCCACCCAGTCACATGATCACCTACCCACCCCCACCCAGCCGGTCATTAGGCAGATCATATTAGTGGTCCACAGAATTTAAAATTATGAATTTAGTGGTCCCTGAGGTCCGAAAGGTTGGGGACCTCTGTCCTAGAACATGAATTACTCATGTAACCGGTGGAATTTCCAATGTCTTGTAATAGTAAGTGTCACGAAGGAATTATTCATTCCATAAATATATATCGATTTTTCAGATTATGGTACAAGCCCTGACACTTGTCCATGTTCCTTCTGACAACAGTTTTCTGGAAAGTGAAAGTGCAATTGTATAAAAATCCCACTGCATTGCTCAGAGTTCCCGTGTAATTATGTTGTCTCCTCTTAGAACTAGTGACAAGTGGCTAAGAAAATAGCATGAGAAAGTTGGCCTCAGACAGAACCAACAGTGTTAAATCTTTTTTTTTTTCCCCTTATCTTCTTGTCCATCAAGAGGCTGATTGATGAAGCCATTTGTGGTGGTAACATTCATTCCCATTTTGCAACTCATAAAAAATAATTACACCAATGACACTGGTTGCTCTTGACTTAAAATAAATTGGTGGGATCTCAGATGTAAGAAATAAGCTTATAAGCATACCAATTGTTCACGTAAATTAACAATTGGTATCATTTCTACATTATTTATTTATTATTCAGATTTATAGAGATGTTTGTCTCATTGTTTCCTTACTCTCAGAACAAAGGTTGCTTTCTCTTCTGGAATAGAAATAATTTAGCTTTCCAATTCTCAAACTGACATCTCTTTTTATAGTGTGGTGACCAAAACTGGATGCAGTACTCTAGGGCTTTGTAGAGTGGAATTAGTACCTCACTTGATCTTGATTGTACCCCTCTGTTAATGCAATTTATGATTGCATTGGATTTTTTGGCTGCTGCTGCAAACTGCTGGCTCATATTTAGCTGGTTGTCCACTAAGACTCCAAGATCCCTCTCACAGTCACTGCTATTAAGCCTGGTTTCTCCCAGTTTATATGTGTGTTTTCAGTTTTTCTTATCTAAGTATAAGGACTTTACTTTTCTCTACATTAGATTTCATTTTGTTAGATAGGGCCCAGTATTCAAGTCTGTCAAGATCCATCTGGATCTTGAGCCTATCTTCTAGGGTGTTAGCTATTCCTGCCAGCTTAGTATCATCTGCAAATTTGGTAAGTTCCCCTTCTATTCCTTCATCTAAGTCGTTTATGAAGATATTGAAGAGTACTGGGCCTAAGATGGAACCTTGTGGTACCCCACTGCTTACTTCTCTCTATATAGACCTAGACCCATTAAGGACTACTCATAGAGTACGGTTTGTCAGCCAGTTGCAAATCCATCTGTTGGTGAAGCTGTCTATCCCACTTTTTTCTAGCTTATGAAGAAGTAGGTTGTGGTCTACTTTGTCGAATGCCTTGCTGAAGTACATAATATATTCCACATTATGGAACATTCCATTATGTTCCCTGGTCTACTAATTTAGTCACTATGTTGAAAACTGAAATAAGATTGGTTTGGCATGATCTGTTTTTAACAAACCCATGCTGGTTGCTAGTTATTACTTTACTCGTTTTTAGGTGTTGGCAGATCTGGGTTTTTTATTATCTTTTTTTTTATTTGATTTATATGCCGCTCTTCTCCGGAGACTCAGGGCAGCTTACAATGCGTTAAGCAATAGCCTTCATACTTTTGTATATTTATACAAAGTCAGCTTATTGCCCCCATAATCTGGGTCCTCATTTTACCTACTTCAGAAAGGATGGAAGGCTGAGTCCACCTTGAGCCTGGTGAGATTTGAACTTGTAGTAATTGCAGGCAGCAGATGTAAGTGGATGTTAATAACAGTGCTTTAGTCTGCTGAGCCACCAGAGCTCTTCCTGGGTATTGATGTTAGGCTGATTGGTTTGTAGTTTCCTGGTTCTGTTTGTTCCCCCTTTTTTTGAAGATGGGAACCACATCAGCTCT
Organism: Pantherophis guttatus; assembly: GCF_059756535.1. Taxonomy (NCBI): domain Eukaryota; kingdom Metazoa; phylum Chordata; class Lepidosauria; order Squamata; family Colubridae; genus Pantherophis; species Pantherophis guttatus. Next base: position 120,249,273 of record NC_142067.1, on the reverse strand, counting down.
TTTCCAGTCCTCCGGTAGTTCCCCAGTGTTCCAGGATTTTTGAAAGATGTGGTGCAATGGTTCTGAGATGATATCGGCCAGCTCCTTTAGAACTCTGGGATGTAATCCATCAGGTCCTGGTGATTTGTATTCATCAAGATCAGACAGGTGTTCTCTTACTGGGTTTTTTTTTGTTGTTGTTGTGTTGTTGTTGCTTATTTTAACTTTTAATCTCATGCCTATGTTATTTCATAGATGTATAGTACTAATTTATTAATTTTTGCAATTTTGTATTATTGGTTGCAATCCATCAAGAAATGTAGAACATGCTTCTGATTTGTGTGTCAGTGTCACTTCTTATACAATAGCAACAAAAATAGAAAATGAGTTCTTGCAATGCCTTGCAAAATTAAATGTTGATGTTCGAAAGAATACACCTTTGGGGCACCAGAATATTTTTTTTGTTTTGGTATTATGGAACATTTTAGTGACATTTTGTGAACTGACCAGGGTTATGATGCATAGATGACCTCCTGCGCGAGCTGCACTGGCTCCCAGTGGTCTTCTGGGTGCGATTCAAGGTGTTGGTTACCACCTTTAAAGCGCTCCATGGCACAGGACCCGGATACCTTCGAGACCGTCTTCTGCCACCAATAGCCTCCCACCGACCAGTCCGTTCCCACAGAGAGGGTCTCCTCAGGGTGCCATCAGCCAAGTTATGTCGGCTGGCGACACCCAGGGGGAGGGCCTTCTCTGTGGGAGCCCCAACCCTGTGGAATGAACTGCCCCCGGAAATACGTAAGATCTCCGACCTCCGGGTGTTCCGCTGCGCACTGAAGACCCTGTTGTTCCGCCAGGCAGGGCTGTCAATATAATAATTTTAAATTGGGGTATTTTAATTTTTGGGGTTTTAAATTGGCCAAATCTATTTAATTATTTTAATTTTTAATTTTAATTATTGTTGTGTCTTGTGTTTTTAAATTGGCTGTACACCGCCCTGAGTCCTTCGGGAGAAGGGCGGTATAGAAATAAAATTATTATTATTATTATTATTATTATTATTATTATTATTATTATTATTATTATTATTATTATTATTATTATTATTATTATTATATATGTATGCCTTATAAATAAGGAAATTCTCTGGATATCCAATAGACACCTGAGAATATTTTGTTAAGTTAACCAAACCTTAATATAGCATGACATTAATTTAACATTCTTTGAAATTCTAACCCTTTGCTTAGTTAAAACTGGATATTCCAATTCATTATTCTAAGCAACTGACAAGTTTCCCATATCTCTCTCAGTGTGACTTTTCAACTGTGAATACAGGATTGTAAACTGTAAATTCAACTATAGCTTTTTTAAATGTAAAATTAAATATGTCCAATAATTCTACTAATTCAGGATCTTCAGCTCCAGCTAGTATCACTGCACTGACATGTAAGGAACAAAATACATAGGGTCAAAATGATCAGGAAAACAAAGGTTCAAGTCACTGCTTAACCACACCATAAAGCTAATTTAGTGACACTAAATGAAACTTTCCCAGTGTTGCCTACCTAACAAGGTTTGCTTTTTGGAAATGGTCATAAGTCTAACCAATAATCTCCTCTAAAACTAAAACTGAAACTGAAACTGAAACTCCTCTCCTCTGCTTATGTTTTGCTTGTATTTACTACCACATTGGACAACCTGCTTCTGGTATTGTATACTTACTTCATGTGTTATGTTATATATAAAGAAAAGTTGTTGAATCCTGCTGAATCAGTTACTTGTGTGTGTTTTCTGGATGTGATGGCTGTTGCAAACTCTGACATGTCCTTGCAGCAAATAGCAAACAGCCAGATCAGCTTCAGCACATTATTGCAGCCTGATTCAGCACAAGCAGCTGATTGGTGGGTCGATCGGCTTCCCAGAATACCCCCAATCAGCTGTTCCAGGCTGCAGGAATTGCCACAGACCATCGCCATGCCTTAGCGTTTTTGGCCTCATGGATGGGGCTACATTCGGTGTGTATAAGACACACCCAAATTCTTACCCTCTTTTAGGGGGGTGGGTGAGGAAGTGTGTCTTATACTCTGAAAAATACAGTAGATTAAGATTAAACATTCATCATTAAATGAGACACATTGTCATTTTCCCCAAGTGCCCAGGAGTTCACTGATCAATGAAGTTGATTGAATAGCCCCTGGCTCTGAGTCCATCTTAGATCTGGGTTTGCCTTCTATTGTGTGATGGCATATGTGAATCTCTCGTGACTTAAACGTTGTTTAAGCATGCATAGCTGGCAACAGTGAGATCCAGAAATAACAAGAGGCAAAGACTCACATGGTCCATTTACTGGATGAGGTTGCATAAAGTCCATCCAATTATATTTCAGCAGTTCCTAGGTGGGGAGGAAGGCTTTGAATGGAGAGTCAAGAGGGAGCTACCAATCTTCAGTCATCTATCTTTGAGATATTTTATAGAATTTGTTGTTTCATGAAGACAGGATTGTGCATTGGCATTGACCGCTAGGCAAAAAGAAATAAAAAAGTGACATTGTTACAGGCTTAACTGAAAACTCTCCTAAAGATGTAACAAACAACCCCCTACTCCAAGTTGAAAAAAAAAATATTAAAAAGGTAAAATGGTTATTGATAACAAGTCTACTCTCCTGGGCTTCTAGGAATAGAAATGTTAAGGCTCTCTAAATTTCGTAAGGTATTATGAAGTTCTGAAGACAGATACGTTCTCTCATAAGAATCGAATGCAGTAATTCATCAGTATAAAGCTTTGTTTCTGAAAAGCCTTGGCCTGCAGCTGGAGGAAAATGACAAAAGAAATTCATGTCAAGGGGCAATTTTGGAGCAAGTCATTTGTGTTACTCTAAAGCACATGGGCCTGCCTTCTTTCAACCTTGTTTGTTCATTCATGCATTCTGTTCAAAGCTCTTGCTCTTCTACACACACACAGACAGAGAGAGAGAGAGAGAGAGGGAGGGAGGGAGGGAGGGAGGGAGGTGCCAAGAGAAGTCATAAATGACACCAAAGGTTATGAGTAAACCCCTAAGTAGCAATGATTGTTCAAATCAGAGCACCCTAAAAGCTAATAAGGGAAGAACATCTTAAGTCATCTCATACCTGCTAGTTAGAAGTTGAAAATAATCCTAGAAAAATTGTTGACTTGCAGGTAAGTGAATAGCAATGGCCTTGTCAACAAATGTTCTTGCGAACTTTGCCAAAACATGGACCAGAAATGGACATATTAGAAAGTCCTTTGCCTCGACAAAGCATATCTAAACATACAAAGGAGGACTGGCTTATTATACATTTATTTATATATTTATTTATTGGTTCGATTTATATGCTGCCCTTCTCCGGAGACTCAGGGCGGCTTACAATGCGTTAAGCAATAGCCTTCATACTTTTGTATATACCTGCTTAGTAGGGCTTTCACCCCCCCCCAAGCAGTGATCTTTTTTATTCAAAGTCAGCTTATTGCCCCCACAATCCGGGTCCTCATTTTACCTACCTCGAAAGGATGGAAGGCTGAGTCAACCTTGAGCCTGGTGGGATTTGAACTTGCAGTAATTGCAGGCAGCTGGTGCTACTTAACAGTACTTTAGTCTGCTGCGCCACCAAGGCTCATTGGTTGCCCTTCAAGGAGAATAAGACAGAAACCTTCTCAAAGAGAACATAAACCATGTTGGCACAAGTAGTTAGAATCCAGTTTTGCATGCTAACTCTGCCCACTGTCAGGAGTTTGATCCTGACTGGCTCAAGGTTGACTCAGCCTTCCATCCTTCCGAGGTCAGTAAAATGAAGACCCAGATTGTTGGGGGCAATAGGCTGACTCTGTAAACTGCTTAGAGAGGGCTGCAAGTACTATGAAGTGGTATATAAGTCTAAGAGCTATTGCTATCACTAAATGCTATTTTATTTTATCAGTAAAACGAGGACCCAGATTGTTGGGGGCAATAGGTTGATTCTGTAAACTGTTTAGAGAGGCCTGTAAAGTACTATAAAGTGGTATATAAGTCTAAGTGCTATTGCTAAATGCTATTTTATTTATTTACTTATTTAGTAAATTTATATAGCCAACCATCTCACTTGAATGACTCTAGGTAGTGTTTAGATAGCCGTTATCTGTAATAAGAGGATTTTCTTCCAGAAAGAAAAAAGAAAAAAGAAAGAAAGAAGGCCATATATTGAAATGCATTCATCATCATCATTTAACGATTTAAATCTGGTTATTTGGAGTGTACTCTTAAGTGAGTACACTTAAGTGTAATCATTATCTTCATTTCATGACCTCACAATCCCTTGTGGGGTGGAGTCTGGGCAACAGAGTCTTTTCTGGCCGGATGCCCTTCCTGTCACCAATGCAGAGCTTTGTTCAGCAGATAAATTCTCAGTGTGCCCAGAGAGAGAAATATCTGCCTCTAACCTAGGATCGAACTCACAGCCTCCTGATTGTGAGGCGAGAGCTCCACCTCTAGGCCACCGCACCACTCTCTTAAAATGCATTCATAAAACATTTAAATCTCATTTTGTCGCTCCATACAATGAAAACTCTGCTACCAGTAAAAACCAGTTTTGCACCGTATGTTCTAATGGGCCCAGTGTGCCAGATTTTCTTTTCTTTTCTTTTCTTTTCTTTTCTTTTCTTTTCTTTTCTTTTCTTTTCTTTTCTTTTCTTTTCTTTTCTTTTCTTTTCTTTTCTTTTCTTTTCTTTTCTTTTCTGACCTACGTATCGTTGGTAATGCAGCGTCCTTTGTTTCTCTCCATTCAGGAAGATCTCATTATCATGCGAAATGGCTGCATTATCATTCTTAAGGATTAAACCGGCTCACCAGATGCTCTCAGAGTCGAATCCCAGAGGGGATCGTGTGGTGCACTCATTTTCTCTCTTAACGGGAGTGAATGTAAATTCATCTGTATGTGTATTAAAGCACCTTGCAAAGCCCAACCTGCTGTTTCAATCCTGCAGCTGCTGTGTATATTTTGAACTCTTGATAACAAGAGGATTACGCTGCTCTAGTGCCTCTTTACCAGAATAACTTTCCCGGCTAGTTAATTTAATGTTCATTAAGTGATGCTGGAATGAATGAATGAATGAATGAATGAATGAATGAATGAATGAATGAATATAGGAAGGTAGAAGAGAGCTCGCTGAAAGTCTGACTTTGTGGATGAAAAATAAAAAAAACTGAGCCACAAGCCATAAATTCTCATAAATATATATACATACATACTTACATAAACAAATATGCATATATATATATATATATATATATATATATATATATATATATATATATATATATATATGTATATGTATATGTATATGTATATGTATATGTATATGTATATGTATATGTATATGTATATGTATATGTATATGTATATGTATATGTATATGTATATATTAATTTGATTTATATGCCGCCCTTCTCCGGAGACTCAGGGCGGCTTACAATGCATTAAGCATACTTTTGTATATTTATACAAAGTCAGCTTATTGCCCCCACAAACTGGGTCCTCAATTTACCTACCTTAGAAAGGATGGAAGGCTGAGTCAACCTTGAGCCTTGGTGAGATTCGAACCTGCAGTAATTGCAGGCATCTGGTCTTAATAACCAGCTTAATAACAGGGTGCCTTAGACCACTGTACTATCAAGGCTCTTAAATATATATATATTTAATATATATATATTAATTTGATTTATATGCCGCCTTTCTCCGGAGACTCAGGGCGGCTTACAATGTGTTAAGCAATAGCCTTCATACTTTTGTATATTTTATACAAAGTCATCTTATTGCCCCCACAAATTGGGTCCTCAATTTACCTACCTTAGAAAGGATGGAAGGCTGAGTCAACCTTGAGCCTGGTGAGATTCGAACTTACAGTAATTGCAGACATCTTGATGTTAATCACAATGCTATCAGTCTGCTGAGCCACCAGGCTCAGTTTTCAGTTTTCATATTTAGTTTTCAGTTAAGTAATTTTATTAAAAACAGATCAAGTTTGCACCACAAATTAGTTTCATTACACAGAGAAACTTAATCCATCATTCATTGTAATGAATACTGTAATGAAAACTAATTTCTTTGTTCAAACCAAATTGTTCCTAATAAAGCATAATTGTACATTGTCCTGTAATTTATCACTCAAATACATGCTTAACTCATTTCTGGATCAACAATTTTTGTTGGGTGGTGGGGTTTTTTTTTTTTTTTGGTTACCCTTTAAAAAACAACAACACCGCATTTATCTACTCAAATTTGCATGCTTTCGAATTGCTCTGTTGGCAGGAGCCAGGGCGAGAACGGGAGCTCACCCCATCGCGTGGCACTTGGGTCTCGAACCTGGGCTGCCGGCTTTCCAGCTGAGAAGTCCAGTGTCTTAACTGCTGAGTCATCATACCCTTCCCCCCCAAAAAAAGAGTAAAAAGTAATATATGAAGTACAACATGGTTATCATAAAAGCAGAAATATAAGTACCGTGTTTTCCTGAAAATGAGACCCTGTCTTATATTTTTTTGAACCCTGAAATAAGTGTTTGGCCTTATTGCCCTGCGCTCAAAAGCCCGATTGGGCTTATTATCAGGGGATGTCTTATTTTTGGGGAAACAAGGTAAGTAACGGAGAAACAAAGTAGAAAATGGTTGTTCTGCCCCAGCTATGGACCCCAAAGAACACAGCACACACAAAGTCTGTTCAAACCTTGGTTGACTAAATAAATCAGTCTTTTACAACAACGGCTGTTAATTAATTGCATTAACAGCTGCCAAGAATTCAAAGAATAACTGAAAGCTTACTACGGTTGCCAGAATGCCCAGAAGCAATTTGCAGAAAGCTGATAAGATAAGCAAGACAAGACAGAAGGTATGTGAATGAAGTTGTTCCCTGCAAATTGCTTCAGTTGGCGTTCCTCCTTAAATAGGCTAAGGGAGTGACCAATTAGCCCCAAGCCTTACTCTCGAGGAGACCTCCTCCTGAGGAGCCACTTCTGCCTTTTGGCAGCTCTGCGCTCCCGTGCATCGAGAAGAGGCTCCTCCTCTTCGTCCTCTTCACTTAAGGGAGCTTCTGGAGGTTCTGAAGGCCCTGGCTGAATCCCCGCCTCTGGCACCACATCTTCTCCAGTCTCCTCATTGTCTGACTTGAGTGCCAGCTGCACAGGCTTCTGGCGCAGCACCACACCAGTCTCCTCACTGTCTGAATCAGCTACTAGCTGCACAGGCTGCGTACGGGCCACAACAATGGTGTCATGTACAGATGTACACATAGATCTTGACTTAGAGCCATATTTAGTTAGTGAACGACTGTTCAAATTTACAACAGCACTGAGAAAAGTAACTTATGACTGTTTTGCACACTTATCACACTTATATTGCAGCATCCCCATAGTCACATGATGCACATTTGGTTGCTTGGCAACCACTTCAAATTTATGATGTTTGAAGTATCCCAGGGTCATGTGATCACATTTTGCAACCTACTGACAGCAAAGTCAATAGGGAAGTGGATTCACCCAACAACTGCGTTACAAACCTAACAACTGTTGTGTTTCACCTAACAACTGTGGCAAGAAAAGTCATAAAATGGGGTGAAACCAGGGGTGGTATTCACTTACCTTCCCTATTTGCGGTTCGCAAATGTGGACATGCATAGAACCTCGAAAACGTGGAAAAATGGGATGTCATGACATCTGCGCAGGTGGACGGGGCATCCCGCAGTCGTCCCTCCCGATTCGCTCAAAACGGATAGAACTGGCTGAATACCACCACTGGGTGAACCTAAGTCACCAATTCTCTCACTTAGCCACAGAAATTTTGGGCTCAATTGTTGTTGTAAGTTGAGAACTACCTGTTGTCTATTCTATTTTTCTTTTTTCTCTCCCTTAACATATATGTCTTCCTTTCTGGACACTTATTTCTTCTCTGTGTTTTTTCCCTTTGTATGCATGTTAAGTGAGTGTTTCGATTTAATGATTGCATTTCAGATTATTCAAATCTAGATCAGAGATCTTAAAACCAAATTTATAACAGTTGCAAACCTTATACTTAGGTTTCCTATTATCCTTGGGAGATATCTGCTGTCATGTCCCTGACATGACATTTTTTTGCACATTGGCAAAAAAAATCAAATCATAAAATACAAATTCAATGGACGTGACCTTGTAGATGACCCTCACTCTGTCAAGGACCTTGGAGTACTCATTTCTAAAGATCTAAGTGGCAGATCCCACTGAAACAACATTGCCAAAAAGGCAATAAGAGTTGTTAACCTAACCTTGCATAGCTTCTTCTTTGGTAATGTTGTACTACTAACTAGAGCATACAAAACATTTGCTAGACCAATTCTTGAATACAGCTCATCTGTCTGGAACCCGCACTGCATATCAGAAATAAATATAATCGAGAGAGTCCAGAGATATTTTACGAGAAGAGTCCTCCATTCCTCTAACCGCAATAAAATACCTTATGCCATCAGACTCCAAGTTTTTGGCTTAGACAATTTAGAACTACCCCGACTTCAGTCTGACCTAAGCATAGTACATAAAATTATCTGCCACAATGTCCTTCCTATCAATGACTACTTCAGCTTCAACCACAACAGTACACAAGCAAATAATAGATACAAATTCAAGGTAAACCACTCCAAACTCGACTGCAGAAAATATGACTTCAGTAACAGAGGGGTCGATGCCTGGAATGCACTACCTGACTCTGTGGTTTCTTCCCCAAACCCCCAAAACTTTAACCTGTCTACTGTCTACTGTTGACCTCACCCCATTCCTAAGAGATCTGTAAGGGGCATGCATAAGTGCACCAGCGTGCCTACCGTCCCTGTCCTAATATTCCTTTTTACTTACTCTTTTCATGTATTCAAATTATATTTATACTTTTATCTGTTATCTTATATACACTTGACAAATAAATTTATGATTATGATTATAGACCTGAATCACAGGCAATTGATAACATTGTATTATAGTGGAAGCTTCTGAGTAGAAGCTCATTCCTTTATTACCATGTTCCAATTTTTGCTTGGGAAAATATGGAAAACTTCCTGGTCTTCAAAAGTTGATTATACACGATCATTCAAGTTTATCCCAGCAACATGAATTTATTCCCTTCTTTGGACAGCATTAGGGGATTGGAAGATAATGGACCCGTAACTTTCCCCTCTAAAATATGGATAGCACTAATGTACTTTACTCATGCAAAATTAATTTATGTATGCATAACTAAAAATGCCATTTCCCTAGTTCAGACCACTTTTCAAAATGTATTTTTGGAGAAAGGTTGAACTTTTCATTTCAGAACACTAGGAAGTACTGTTGGCACCAATGGATATCAACGCTAAGATTGGAAATTTCAATTTTGTTCAGCAATGAGCACCCATTCATTGTCTTGATAGTTGGGTGATATTCAAAGTACTGCAACATGCCTTACTTAATTCTTAAGCTTCACTATGAATGTATTGTTCTGAAGTGCCCATCCTATTTAAACAACTCCTCCAGAGATACCATTAAAAGCTAAAGACGCCCTCATGCTGAATTTGATTCCAGCTATTTGGTTAAGCTATTTGGTTTCTTATCTTCCATAAGCAAGGCTGAGCGCCAAAGAATTGAGGCCTTTGAACTCTGGTGCTGGAGAAGATTCCTGCGAGTCGCTTGGACTGCAAGGCAATCAAACCGGTCAGTTCTAGAGGAGATCAACCCTGACTGCTCTTTAGAAGGCCAGATTCTGAAGATGAAACTCAAATACTTTGGCCACCTAATGAGAAGGAAGGACTCACTGGAGAAGAGCCTAATTCTGGGAAAGATTGAGGGCAAAAGAAGAATGGGACGGCAGAGAATGAGGTGGCTGGATGGAGTCACTGAATCAGTAGGTGTGAGCTTAAATGGACTCCAGAGGATGGTGGAGGACAGGAAGGCCTGGAGGAATGTTGTCCATGAGGTCGCGATGGGTCAGACATGACTTTGCAACTAACAACAACAAATTTGGTTAAGTAGGTACAATATGGGAGCATTGCCTAATCTCCAACCATCTAATTCCTTGGCGGTCTCTCATCCAAATACTAGCCAAGATTGACCCTGCTTAGCTTCCAAATCCAGACAACATCAATCAGATGCTGCTGCCTACTGAAATCAATGATGACAAACTGCACAATATAGAGAAATGGAATCAGCTCAATTATTTTGATTAGACAAAGAATTAATGTTTTCCAACAAGCAATTGTGCATTAGCAAAAATAATCTACTCACTCACTATTTTGCAACACTGAATGATGAGTCCTTCAGGTGCACTTTTAATTTTTTTTTTTTTTCATTTGATGAAACTAGATAATGTTATGGAAACTTCACTGAAATGTTAATGGTTAGAGTGCTCTTAATCAGACCTTGGCATTATACTGAGACTAATAGTACTACTGCTACTACTACTGCTGCTGCTGCTATTACTGCTACTACTACTACTACTACTACTACTACTACTACTACTACTACTACTACTAATAATAATAATAATAATAATAATAATAACCCCTCCGAGGAGCTCTACCTTGTCGTGGTGGAGGGGCTTGCGTGCTCTAGTGATCCTAAGGGCTATGCTGAACAGGTGCAACCATATCAGACAGACCTTGGGTGAAGGTGAAGGGCCAGACAAAATCTGCTCCACAACCCATTCAAATATGGTGAATACAGAAAAAATGAAATTTATGCCGGCTGAACCGTCGCCCGGATTAACAAGGATTCCGTTGGATGCTATGGCTCCTGGGCATTCTACGCAAAATGAGTTACAGGGCTCAACTTCCTCTGCTAGGCAACCAGGGCATGGAGCTGACAAGCTACTGGAAGAAAACCCCAAAAAGCGAAAAATCTGGACCAGGGAAGAAAACACCTCTATTATGAAAGCTTACTATCAGTCTGAACCAGCAAAACATGGATTTCAAAAAAGAATGTATCAGATTTGGAAGATGAACCATACGCACTGTGACACCAGTGAACAAAGGTTAATGGACCAACGACGTGTAATCCTAAACCACAATTTTTTCACTACAGAAGAATTAATAGCAATAGAAGAGAAAGCAATTAATGGTCTGAGTACAATAACAAAGAGGAGTAACATCAAGAATGATTTCCAGACTCAAAAGCAAATTGAGGAAGAAAGGGAAGAAGAGGATACTGAAATGGATGAAGATAAAGAACAAGGAAGCACTAAAGAACAAACACCAACAGATAGTGCTCAATTAGCTGGAAAAATAAAGCACCAAATGGAAGATGATGAAAGAACACGTTTGCCAAAGCTGAACCAAGTGAACCGGAAAGAATTGAGAAATGTACTAAAAAAGGTCAATGAGGCTGTGCAAACTATTCGAACCACTACATTAGCCGAAACAAACCAACTGATGTATGCAGCAGCTGTCATAACCACCAAAGAACTGGGGTTGAAAATACAAAAGAACCAAAGAGGCAAGAAGGGGAAGCCTAAGTGGAAAATTCGGTTAGAATTGAAGATCCAAAAAGTACGTGGAGATTTGAGCAACTTGAAGAACCTAAGGCAAGGTCAGCTAAAGAACAAGCAGGTCAAAAGCAACCTGGAAGCAAGATACGATCTAAGGAATAAGGAGATTGCAATAGTAATTGAAGAGCTGAAGCAGAGGGTTGTTGCCATCACTGAAAAGATTAAAAGGTATGAAAACCGAGTAACTCAGTTCAAGGAAAACTCACAGTTCAGAGCAAATCAGCACCAGTTTTATAAGAATTTAGAAAATGGAAATGGAGTAACAACAAATGAAAAGCCTGATAAAGAGAAAGCTCTGAAATTCTGGAAGAATTTGTGGGAAAACAACAAGAAGCACAACAGAAATGCAAAATGGATCAAACAGGTTGAGGACTCTATTAAAATGCATAAAATGGAAGACGTGAAAATAACAAAAGCAATGGTGCAAAGACAGTCAAGAAAAGTGAAGAACTGGAGTGCACCTGGACCGGATGAGCTGCATGGCTTCTGGTTAAAGGCACTTACAAGTCTGCACAAAAGATTGGCAACCCAAATGAACCAGATCCTAAAAACACCTGAAAATGATGGATGGATGACAACTGGAAGGACATTTTTGATCCAAAAAGATAAAGAAAAAGGAAAGGACCCTGGAAACTATAGGCCAATCACCTGCTTGCCAACAACATACAAGCTTCTTACTGGTATCATTGCAAACCAAATCTATGGATACCTGGAAAGAAATAACTTGCTTCCTGTAGAACAGAAAGGATGCTGCAAAAGCTCAAGAGGAACAAAAGATCAATTGCTGATCGACAAGCTAATCCTAAAGAACTCAAAGAAAAGACGAACCAACCTGTTCATGGCTTGGACAGACTATAAGAAAGCGTTTGATTCAGTTCCCCATAGCTGGATCAAGAAATGCCTGGAAATATTAGGCATCAGCAGCAACATACAAAAATTCATGGAATCTTCAATGAACCTCTGGAAAACAAAACTTATGGCTAATGAAGAAGAACTGGGTGAAGTTGAAATTAAACGAGGCATTTTCCAGGGCGATTCCCTTTCACCCCTACTTTTTATACTCTCAATGCTACCACTGACAATCATTTTGAAGAAGATGAACTGTGGATACGAACTTGCAAAGAAAGGACTGAAAATCTCGCACTTGATGTACATGGATGATTTGAAGCTGTTTGGTAAAACAAAAGCTGAACTGAATTTATTAATTGAAAATACAAAAGAATTCAGCCAAGACATTGGTATGCAGTTTGGAATTGACAAATGTGCAACAATAGCAACCAAAGCAGGCAAGATCATAGAAGAGGATGGAATAGAACTACAGAATGAAGAAATGATAAAGGCAGTAAAATCAGAAGAAGGCTACAAGTACTTGGGGATTTTAGAAGCCTCTGACTTAATGCATAATAAAATCAAGGAATTAACTTCAGCCAAGTACATTCGACGAATTCGTAAGATATTAATGTCCAAATTGAGTGGAGGAAACATCATAAAAGCCATAAATACCTGGGCTATACCTGTGATTAGATACTCTGCAGGAATAATTGACTGGACCCAGATGGAGTTAGACAATTTGGACAGAAAAACAAGGAAGCTTATGACAATGAATCATGCCTTGCACCCTAAAAGTGATGTTGACCGATTATATTTACCAAGAGCAGAGGGTGGTCGAGGACTCCTACAAGTAAAGCAGACTGTGGAAGAAGAAAAATGCAGCTTGAATGGTTACATCCAGAAAAGTGAAGAACCAATGATTAAGGAAGTAAATAAAGGAGGCCTTTTAAAGACAACTAAAACAAAAGCAGAATATAAGAAAGAAGTAATTGAGCAGCGAGCTGAAAATTGGAAACACAAAGCTTTGCATGGCCAATACTTGAAAGGTATTGAAGGCAAAGCTGACCAGAAACTAACTTGGAACTGGTTAAGATCAGGAGTACTGAAAAAAGAAACAGAAAGCTTTATTTTGGCAGCTCAAGAACAAGCCCTAGCCACAAACTGTATGAAGGCAAAAATTCAACATGTTACCACCAACAGCAAATGCCGCCTCTGCAATGAAAAAGAAGAGACAGTTGACCACCTGATCAGTGGGTGCAGCAAAATTTCACAAACTGACTACCTACAACGCCATGACCGTGTTGCTAAAATCATTCACTGGAAATTGTGCCAGAAGTTTGGATTTGAGTACAGCAAAAACCACTGGGAACATCAGGTTGAGAAAGTTTTAGAGAATGAGAAACTCAAGATCTTGTGGGACTTTAGGATTCAGACTGACAGGCACTTGGTCCACAACACACCTGACATAACAATAGTTGAAAAGAAAAAAGTATGGTTCATTGACATTGCAATACCTGGTGATGCACGAATTGAAGATAAGCAGCAAGAAAAAATCACAAAGTACCGGGACTTACAAATTGAAGTTGAGCGACTGTGGAAAAAGAAATCGTGTGTTGTCCCGATTGTAATTGGAGCCCTCGGAGCAATACCCAAAGGGCTACCCCGCTATTTAGAAATTCTAAATTTGCCGGACTTAAACATTTTGACTCTACAAAAAATCACCTTACTCGGAACAGCTTACATCCTCCGACGATACCTTAACAGTTCCTAGGTCCTTGGTTAGGACTCGAGCTGCTGAGCTATTAACCAGCCTCAAAGGCTGTGAATCTCACTAAAGATTAACCAATAAATAATAATAATAATAATAGGATACGGTGGCTCAGTAGCTAAGATGCTGAGCTTGTCAATTGAAAGGTCGGCAGTTCAGCGGTTTGAATCTCTAGTGCTGTGTAATAGGGTGAGCTCCTGTGACTTGTCCCAGCTTCTGCCAACCTAGCAGTTCGAAAGCACATAAAAAATGCCTGCTGGCTGGAGAATTCTGGGAGCTGAAGTCCACAAGTCTTAAAGCTGCCAAGTTTGAAGACCTCTGGTTTACATGCAGTCTGAGCATGTGGTCATGGCCTTAAAGGACCAACCAGGACACGGTTTTGCATGCACATTCCTTACATCTGCCTTTCCTTCACAGACCAAAAATAAAAACGAAAATGACACCAACCTGCTCTTGTTCTTCTTTCAAACACAAAAATAGGATTTCAGACAATCTCCAAATTCTCTCTTAGCCATGATTTACACCTCAAGCCATTATTTTATTTCTTCTGGAAATAAAATAGAATGGTTGGGAAGGCAGAAAAGATGCAGAAGTGATTGGTTTGTTAGGCGACCAAGAGCTACGCTGCCTCCATTAGTTACCTGTAGTTCTTCAGGATAATGTTACCTACTAAATTTTAAAAGAAAGCCATTCGGTTTGGGCTTGTTAAAAAAAATACCCTGTCAGTTCCTTCTTTCCTTAACATTTGGCAGAGAAATTCCCCACTTTATGCCCTGGTTAGACCAAAAGGCCAGATGCCAGAGCTCAAAGAATAATGAAACCTCCTGATTACAAATTCCGAATGAGACCACGCTTACATAAATTGTGGTCTGGCGTCTTGTGAAGGAAACAAATAAACTCCGAAAAGGAATACTTTAGTCCTTTATTGTGGAATCCTTTATTGTGTAGCTAAGTTTTTTGCTTTTCAGGGTGAACAGAGAGGTTACAGGTACAGAGAAGTCACCTGAAGGCATAAAGCTTAAATTCTCTTCTAATGGTTAGAAGCTCATCTCCTTGGTCAGAGAAAAAAGTATAAATGTTTGGTCTTTAGATCCAAATGATCATATATATAACTTGATATGGAGCATTAGATAGAGGTATAAAGCAGTAACCCAGGACTATATTTGGTCTGCTTGGATCCTGTTCATGAGATAAAGGTTCCCCTCGCACATACTGTATGTGCTAGTTGTTCCTGACTCTAGTGGGCAGTGCTCATCTCCGTTTCAAAGCTGAAGAGCCAGCGCTGTCTGAAGACGTCTCTGTGTTCATGTGGCCAGCATGACTAAATGCCAGAGGCACACGGAACGCTGTTACCTTCCCACCAAAGCTGGTCTCTATTTTTCTACTTGCATTTTTTACGTGCTTTCAAACTGCTCGGTTGGCAGAAGCTGGGACAAATAACGGGAGCTCACCCCATTATGCGGCACTAGGGATTCGAATTGCTGAACTGCCGACCTTTCGATTGACAAGCTCAGCATCTTAGCCACTGAGCTACCACATCCCCCTTTTGGAGCATTAGGTAGAGGTATAAATCATTAACCCAGGACTGTATTTGGTCTGGATGGATCCTGTTTATGAAATATAAGCAGTCAAAAATTTGGAACCCTTTTTTTGGGGGGGGGGTTGTGGGCAATGGGACAAAATTAACATCATAAGTATTCTGTCTATGGAGGTTCTCATTCATCCAAGTCATGTTTGCCCCAAAGTGCTTTTATTTTAAAGACAACTGGACCTTCTGATTTTTCTTTAAGATGTTTGGTTTCTCATTAAAGACCTGAAAAAGCTTCTTGAATGAGAAGCGAAACACCTTGAAGAAAAATCAGAAAGTCCATCTTGCCTTTAAAAGATCATCTTTGGGTCTCAAGCATTCATTAATCCTTTAAATACATATTTTTCCCATCTTCCACTTAGGACAGGGGTGTCAAACTCCCGTCGTCCCTGCAGAGTCATGCGAAATATCGGGACTTTTTCCCCCTTTGCCAAACCGAGGCCAGAGTGTGATGCATCCAGCCTGTAGGCCAGGAGTTTGACAGCCCTGACTTAGGAAATCCTTCCCCAAATGGGCCTTGTATCCAACCTTTGGGAGAGCCGAGGTGATGCAGTGGTTAGAGTGCAGTACTGCAGGCTACTTCAGCTGACTGTTGGCTGCAGTTCACCAGATGGAATCTCACCGCCTTAAGGTTGACTAAGCCTTCCATCCATCCAAGGTCGGTAAATGAGGACCCAGATTGTTGGGGGCAATATGCTGACTCTGCAAACTGGTTAGAGAGGGCTGTAAAAACACTATAAAGCAGTATATAAGTCTAAGTGCTATTGCTATATGTTTGTGATGCAACTTGCAATTTAAAAACATATATCAAGATGTTCATCTTAGGGGAAATATATACAAAAATGTACCGTATTTTTCAGAATATAAGATGCACCTTTGCCCCCCACCCAAAAAAAGAGGGTGAAAATCTGGGTGCGTCTTATACTCCGAATGTAGCCCCGCCCAGCTTCTCAAATGGAGGTTTCAGAGGCTGAAAGCTTCAGAAAAGAAGTCCCCAATCAGAGCTTCAGAAAAAAAGCCCCCAAAAGGAGCTTCAGAAAAGAAGCCCCCAAACGGAGCTTCAGCGGCTTTTTTTCTGAAGCTCTGTTTCGGAGGCTTTAAGAGGCAGGAAAAAAAGTTTTTTCTGAAACGGAGTTTCAGAAGTTTCAGAGGCAGAAAAAAAAGAAAAAAAAAAAAAGAAAAAAAAAGCAAGGCACAGAGCTCACAACCAAGGAACCTCTTGCTAAAATTCACCTCTGGGAACAGCTGATTGGGGGTATTCGGGAGGCTGATCCATCACCAATCAGCTTTTTTTCTTATTTTCATCCCCCAAAACTAAGATGTGTCTTACACTCCCGTGTGTCTTATACTCCGAAAAATATGGTATGTGTGTGTGTGTGTGAAAAATATACACAAAAGATATTTTCATTATAGAAACATAAGTTTTAAAAACTGTATTCAGGGAGGGAAAGCATGTAAAATGTGAAGATTAAGAGAAGTACACAGGAAAATGCAGATGGACACAGTGCTCTTAGCACATTTATAAGCTGCAGGGGTAAACAAATTTGTGGTCACAGGATGAGAAATCAGGTAAAATGAAATTATCAGTAACTTCCGTCCTTGGGGTTGTGTGTTCTTATTAATATTAGTTGGTCGTCTGGTGTCTTGTGGATAGTGTTTGAACACAAGATGACACTCTCATATTATATATCTTCAGGACTGTTTCAGACATTTAAAAGGAAAGCACATATTACACAGGGGTGCTACAAGTATCTGTGTAAGCAAAACCTTAAGGCAAGTCGAGTTGAATTTAAACAAAATCAAAAGACGTGTCAGCAAAGACTTCTCAGCTAAATCCTAAAGGATAGGTCTTAAACCAATGCAGGAGAAGCACAGGGATGCCAAGTTTGGTTACAGATCAGAGGTGGGTTTCAAAATTTTTTACTACCGGTTCTGTGGGTGTGGCTTGCTGAGCGTGGCAGGGGAAGGATATTGTAAAATCTCCATTCCCAACCCACTCCAGGGGAAGGTTACTGCAAAATCCCCATTTCCTCCTGATCAGCTGGGACTTGGGAGGCAGAGAATAGATGGGGGTGGGGCCAGTCAGCATTTTTACTACCGGTTCTCCAGAACTGGTCAGAACCTGTTGAAACCCACCTCTGTTACAGATGTGTTAAAACCTACAAGAAAAGATGTTTTACAGTTTTAGTAGATTGTCTTGAAGGTGGTGGATTCTTGTTTGCCAAAGAGATTTAATCGGAGGACAGATCTCTCAGAGATGGTGAGTTGCATTGGAAGGGGATTTCGACTTGGAGACATTGTCATTGTCAATAGAATCTAACATCTTTGAATAGTTATTTAGTCAAGACAGATACTTAGATTCCAGTATGTACAGAAATATAGTGTACCTTGTCCTATAATGTAGAGTTTCTAGAAGGGCCTGAATGCAGGTTGTCTAGGAAAGTGCATTTATTGCAATCCAATTTAAATGTTTGGATTGTGGATTCTTGATTCCATGATTCAAACCAATTCATAAAGTCTAGAGACACATAAATTGAATTCAGGTTTCTACATCCCAACAAATGCATCCCATTTGATCCTAAATTATCAACTTGAACTATACCCCCAATATAGAAATTGAATAAATCCAATTTTAGTACAGCTTTAATTTTAGGCAAGCAGCCCTTCCTGTTGGCAGAAGAGGAAGCTGAATTAATTAAACAATTAAACAATTAAACAATTGAATGAATGAATGAATGAATGAATGAATGAATAAATAAATAAATAAATAAATAAATAAATAAATAAATAAATAAATAAATAAATAAATAAATGAATGAATGAATGAATGAATGAATAAATAAATGAATAAATGAATAAATAAATATGTTTAAAATGTCTGACAGGCAAAGGCTGAGCTAAGAAATAATGAGATGTTATAATTAGAAAAAAATATCCTTTATTGGATAGAAAAGACAGGAAAGAAAACAATTTTTTTCCTCAATTGTATTATTCAATGAAATGATTATATAGTCTGTCTTCCATTGAAATTTATTTAAGGGACACAGTATTAAGGAAGGCAGATGGAAATAATCTAAGTTATTCCTTCCAGTGTTATGCTTTTTTCATACCATGAAAAATCCAAAGTTACACATCTCCCATTCATAGGTGTATCAGTTTACCCATAAGAGAATGACACCACCTGGTAAGGACATTTACCTATTTCTAGTAATTTAGTTAGCTAAAATTATATAATGATTCTGCCTGAAGCACTGAAACAGGACTCAAAATTGAATGCATGTCTTATAATAATAATAAAAAAAGACCCTTTTCTCAAGGGAAGAAGCAGGCGGGCAGAACAGGAGCAATAAACATATTAATCAGTTTTCCATAGTTTAATTCATCTCTTGGTAATTGAAATACGCTTATATCCTAGAAATTAAATTATGACAGAAGAGTATGGCTTCAAAAAACAAAAACAAAAAACTAGGCTAATTTCCTTAGGGTGGGGAGAGAAAATGGGACTGAGCCATTTCTGGCAGTTTGATGTTATGCTATAATAGTGGTCAATTTATTCTTCCTCTTTCTATATTTTTATTTTGCGTGTCAGGAGGAGGAAGGTGATTTTCTAAGCTTCCAAAATACGTACGACTTCTATAAAAGGCTCTAGATGCAATATCAGAGCAATGAAGATTTTTAGAATCAAATCTGAAGCGTTGTGCAGCCCTACAGTGGACTTTATATATGCTATTTTTTAAAAAAAATGATGCCATATTTATGCAACACTGGGACTCAGTGAAAAACAGAAGAAAACTTTCTATGGAATCCAAAACATAACAGTTTTGCTCTCTAAATCAGACACACAAGAGGAGAAGAGAAGAGAAGAGAAGAGAAGAATAGAATAGAATTGAATTGAATTGAATTATTGAATTGAATTGAATTGAATTGAATTGAATTGAATTGAATTGAATTGAATTTTTTATTGGCCAAGTGTGATTGGACACACAATGAATTTGTCTTGGTGCATATGCTCTCAGTGTACATAAAAGACAAGATACATTCATCAAGAATCATAAGGTACAACACTTAACGATAGTCATAGGGAACAAATAAGCAATCAAATCATATTAGGACACAATCAACATAAATTGTAAGGATACAAGCAACCAAGTTACAGTCATGCAGTCATAAGTGGGAGGATGTGGCATAGGATGATGTCCAAAGGGTCATTATTGCTTCTTGAGCCTGGTTGTTTTCTTGCAGACATTTCCTTACCCAAGGTAGATCACATCATCAGGACTCCTTGTTTCAACCCTGACTTTCAAGTAATCTTCAGTGGTGAAAAAAGTAAGGTTCTACATTTAGGCAAGAAAAACCAAATGCACAGGTACAGTATAGGACAGGTGGTACCTTGCTCCATAGTAGTACTGTAACTGTGAGAGGGATCTTGGAGTCCTAGTGGACGATCACTTAAATATGAGCCAGCTGCCAAAAAAGCCAACACAGTTCTAAGCTGCATGAACAGTGCGATAGACTCAAGATCATGTCAAGTATTAATGCCATTTTATAATGCCTCGGTGAGGCCACACTTTGAATACTGAATCCAGTTTTGGTCGCCACGATATAAAAAAAGATGTGGAGACTCTAGAAAGAGTGCAGAGAAGAGCAACAAAGATGATTAGGGGAGTGGAGGCTAAAACATATGAAGAACGGTTGCAGGAACTGGGTATGTCTAGTTTAATGAAAAGAAGGACTAGGGGAGACATGGTAGCAGTCTTCCAATATCTCAGGGGCTGTCACAAAGAAGAGGGAGCCAAGCTGTTCTCCAAAGTACCTGAGGGTAGAACAAGAAGCAATGGGTGGAAACTAATCAAGGAGAGAAGCAACCTAGAACTAAGGAGAAATTTCCTGACAGTTAGAACAATTAATCAGAGGAACAACTGGCCTCCAGAAGTTGTGAATGCTCCAACACTGGAAGTTTTTAAGAAGAGATTGGATACCCATTTGTCTGAAGTAGTGTAGGGTTTCCTGCCTAAGCAGGGGGTTGGACTAGAAGACCTCCAAGGTCCCTTCCAACTCTGTTATTCTATTCTATTCTCTAACACGGACTTGCTTTCTGAATATCCACCAGGACTGGCATTTCTGCCTGACATTGTATAACAATGCCTGGGCTTGCCAAAATCTCAACAACTTCCATTTAACACAATGGGTCACGCATATCATTATACACAGTGGTGGGTTTCAAATTTTTTTTATACTGGTTCTGTGGGAGTGGCTTGGTGGGCATGGCTTGGTGGGCATGGCATGGCTTGGTGGGCGTGGCAGGGGAAGGATACTGTAAAATCTCCATTCCCTCCCCACTCCAGCGGAAGGATACTGCAAAATCCCCATTTCATCCCGATCAGCTGGGACTTGGGAGGCAGAGAATAGATGAGGGCAGAGCAGGGGTGAAATCTAAATATTTTTGCTGCCGGTTCTGTGGGCGTGGCTTGATTAGTGGGCGGGGCTTGATGGTAAGGTGACTGGGTGGGCGTGGCCAAGTCAATGTAACTTCTTTGCCCTTTTTTAATCTACAAAACACAACACAACACAACTGGCTCACCCACAATGTAAAAGCAGCTGTGCTAGACCCAAAATGGCCCCGCAACAAGCAGGAACCTCATACAGCCACAAAAAACCCCCAAAAAACAACTTTCACACTTTACACACACACAACACAACATAACACAACACAACTGGCTCACCCACAATGTAAAAGCAGCTGTGCTAGACCCAAAATGGCCCCTGCAACAAGCAGGAACTTCACACAGCCATAAAAAGCTCAAAAAACCAATTTTCACATTTTACACACACAAAATTCCACATACAGCTTTGTGAGATTTTGTGTGTTTGTGTAATTAGAGTGAAACACTATAGAAACACACTAAATCTCAGAAAGCTGCACAAATATTATTTTATTTTATTTTATTTTTATTTTTATATAAAAGCAGCTAAATTTAAAACTTCTTAAACTTTAAATGGTTAGGTCTAAAAAAAGAACAACTAAAAAAAAACCCCAATTAACTATTTTTTTTAAAGCTCCCAAAGGGGAAAAAACTTACCCAATAGAACAGGGGTATCCAACCTTGGCAACTTTAAGACTTGTGGACTTCAACTCCCAGAATTCCTCAGCCAGCTTTGCTGGGAGTTGAAGTCCACAAGTCTTAAAGTTGCAGATAGAGCTGCTCACCGATGAGCTTGATTGCAGGCAGGGAGATTCAGTTGCTTGCTGATGCAATGGATTGCAGGTATTACAGCAAACGCGTTGCGACCAGCAGCTAAGGTAAGCAAGCTGGAGGCTTGGGGGGTGGGGAGAAACTTTTTTTTCTTTTACATGGCTCTGGCGATCCAAGCTGAGTTGCCTGATTAGCAGGCAATTCAGCTTGGATCGTCAGAGCTTGGCTGGTCAGAGCCATTTAAAAGAAAAAAAAAGGCTCTGATGATCGCGCAGCTCAGCTGGGCATGGGGGGCAGGGGCAGGGATTTTTGCTACCGATTCTCCGAACTGCCCACCGCCATCGCTACCTACTTGCCCGAGCCGGTCCGAATCGGGAGCATTTCACCCCTGGGGCAGAGCCAGTCAGAATTTTTACTACCAGTTCTCCGAACTACTCAAAATTTCTGCTACCGGTTCTCCAGAACTTGTCAGAACCTGCTGAAATCCACCTCTGATTATACACCTTACAAAGAAATGATAAACAAATGCCATTTCTCCTTTCCTTCCTTCCTCTGATTTTTATTATTTTTTTTTTCTCAAATTCCATAGGGCAGAAACAGATTACATAGTCTTTAAACCAAATATTTCCTAAATAGTTCAAAGATTCTTCCCTGGATGGATGGATGGATGGAGTGAAATCATTTTCTGATATTAAAGACAAGAATCTTTAGAAACAGTTTGTGGTGGGCTGAGCAAGATGGTTTCCTTATCAGATCTATGGGTGACATTTATTGCTTCATATACTGTCTGATCCTCTGGGACTCTTCTTAAAATATACACCACTAAATAACCTTCAGCTACTTGCTACATTTACAGCTGTGGGCCATTTGCCAGAGGCAACGCCATAGGTTGAATGAATTACAGCTCACTGGGTTTAACTTGGACTGTTGCTAACCAGAGACAGCGTATCTTCTCTGTATGTGCAATTATCAGCTTTCCATTTCACAGGTTTTCCCCTTCATATTGAAATGAACATAAGCACGGTTTACGTTATATCTAGGACTTACAAGCGTTATAACGTTATTTATGACTGCAGCAAATAAGCAAACTCTGCATTTGTTTTAAAATAACTCGCTTAACTGCAGAGACAAGATACATCAACTTGAATTTATCATTCTATTATTTCTTTTTAAACAACAACAACAACAATAACATAAGCACTCAGGTTAAAAGATAGGTAGCTCACCAATTCATGTATATACAGAAAAGGATGGCTATTATTAGTTTACAGAGCTATCCTGTACCTGTCTGTTCAGAAATAAGTTTAACCGTTACACTTAAGTGAGTAGGAGGGGTACAGTGGCCTAGAGGTGGAGCTCTCGTCTCACAATCAGGAGGCTGTGAGTTCGATGCTAGGTAGAGGCAGATATTACTCTCTCTCTGGGCACAATGAGAATATATTTGCTGAACAAAACTCTGCATTGGTGACAGGAAGGGCATCTGGCCAGAAAACACTCTGCTAGCTCCATTCAGTTGCCCAGGCTCCACCCCGCAAGGGATTATGAGGTCATGAAATGAAGATAATGATTACACTTAAGTGTACTCACTTAAGAGTACATTCCAAATAACCAGATTTAATTTCTGTTCCATAAAAAACAAAGCCATGTTTACAGTAATCTTGGGTGCCTGGTGTGCAGTTTTTTTTTTTCCTTATTAATTGTGTTGCATTTTCTACATTTTTATTTAAATTTTTATTTTATTATATAAAATATAAAATACAAAAAGAAAAAAGAAAAGAAAAGAAAATAAGAAATTAAGAGCCTGTTGGCGCAGCAGACTAATAGCCTGTTATTATCATTCAGCTGCCTGCAATTACTGCTAGTTCGAATCTCCCCAGGCTCAAGGTTGACTCAGCCTTCCATCCTTTCTAAGGTAGGTAAATTGAGGACTCAGTTTGTGGGGGCAATAAGCTGACTTTGTATAAATATACAAAAGTATGAAGGCTATTGCTTATTGCTTAACGCATTGTAAGCTGCCCTGAGTCTCCAGAGAAAGGCGGCATATAAATCAAATAAAAAAGGGGGGGGCAGGAAAGGGCATGGGGAAAGGGGGTGTGGAATACAAGGGGGAAGAGAAAAAGAAAAAAAAGAGGACATTAATTTCCAACTCTTCCTAGCACAGTACAAGATAAACACAGTCCAGCCTCAAGTTTTTGCTTTTACACATTAATATAGAATTAGCCATTTCTATAACACCAAATCTTTCTAATCAACTAAACCAAGGTCAAAGTTTCATTTTCTTTCCTTCACAAGCAAAACTTTCAGAAGCGATATCCAAATAAAAACATATTTTCCTCTTTAAATTAAGTAATCAAGTTAACTGTTCCTGCTTTGTCTTCCTTGCTATGAAAATAATGTTTTCTGCATTGTTTTTTTTTTTTAAATATACAGTCGTACGCTTAGGGGAAGAAAAGGTGGGTGTGATTAACATACTTTTTATTTCCTTTATGAATAATATGCAGTGGCAGAATACCTAAATTTCATAATGAAAGCTCACACTCCAATTTTCAGAGTATAGAATAACAGTTGGAAGGGACCTTGGAGATTTTCTAGTCCAACCCTCTGCTCTAGCAGGAAATCCTATATCAGTGATGGCTAACCTTTTCGGTACCAAATGCCGAAAGCACGAGTGCACACCCATAATGCAATGAGCGCATGATCCCTCCGCCCCTGCGCATGTACGCATGACCCCCACGCATGTGCCCCACCCCCATGCATGTGTGATAGAGACCTAAATACCAGCTGGCTAGTGGGAGGCATGGGCGCATGCACAATGGAGCTGAGGTGGGGTGACGGCTCGCATGCCCACAGAAAAGGCTCTGCGTGCCACCTCTGGTGCATAAGCTCTCAGTGTACATACAAAACAAAACAAAACGATCATAAATCATTGCTACAATCAGAGGTGGGATTCACTTACCTTCCCTACCGGTTCGCAAATGAGAGCGCGCACTTCCGTGTATGTTTCACTTGTTGTTCTGCCCCAGCTCCAGATTCCTGAGGATATAGACACACACCAACGGTCCTTATCAAATTTATTAAATAGCAAGAATAAACCAAAGTCCGGCAAAAGTTGGCAACCAGCCCAGAAAGCAAGATACAATAAGACTTCTCCAAAAATGCTCTGATGATAATTACAAGTTGTTTCTAGCAAGAAACTTACTAACGGCATGTGACTTAAATAGGCTAAGGGAGTGGCCAATTATCCTCAAACCTTACTCTCGAGGAGACATCCTCCTCCTGAGTAGCCACTCCTGCCTTTTGGCAGCCCTGCGTGCTCGAGCATTGAGAAGAGGCTCCTCCACTTCGCTCTCTCCACTTGAAGGAGCCTCTGGAGGTTCTGAAGGCCCTGGCTGAGTCTCTGCCTCTGGCACCACATCCTCTTCAGCCTCCTCACTGTCCGACGCAAGCGCCACCTGCACAGGCTGCTGGCGCAACACCACACCAGCCTTCTCCTCATCAGGATCAGCCACGATCTGCGCAGGCCACTGGCGGGCCACAACACTTGCATTTTCCTCCTCTGCGCATGCACACGACCTTCTGTGCATGCTCTTTGCTCACGCATTACGTCCAGGCGGATGGGCAGAGCCTCTCGCAATCACCACTACCAATTCACCCAAACCAGACAAAAGCGGCTGAAACCCACCACTGGCTACAATCATTAATTATGAGATAAAAACAAATGATAAGTCATAAGATACCAATAAGAGAAGATCGTAGGAAAGGTGAGAAGATGAGAAAAAGATGAGAAGGAGAATATCAGTACAGCCTACTAAATGGGTAAATATCTGTAGGACTAAGACAGTGCTGTGGGAATTAAGTGTTTAGCAAAGAGATGGCACGGGGAGAGGGGGGAAGTATCTTTATTTACAATGCTGACTCACTCTTATAGAAGGAGAAGGTAGGAAAGAGCTTCTTTGTTTTTAAGCGATGCCCTGAAAATAATTTTCTTTTGAACTGAAGTATTTAACATCCCATAGTTCAAGAGAACTCCTCAAGACAAGAACTGTTTTCTAGGGCTCTCTAAGCTTGGCATTTGAAACATGGCCAGTGAAGAGCACTAATTAATTTCCAATCAGGAGTGTTTGCTTGCTTACTTGATCCTTCATTTCAGCTTCCTGCCATTAGCTCGCGCACAAAAAAAAAAACCAACCTCTCGACCGGAGGACATGTTATTTCTTTTCACTGAGATAAAGTTTCTTTCCCCACCCCCCCGTTTTTACAAGGTCAAGTTTCTAGGGAGCTGCACTGATCAAATTGGTTTGGCACCAAGCTCAAGGAGCTCGCACGCTGTGTTAAACTGCATTATAAAAAGTCATACAACATTTGTTATGGAACGAATGCACTCTGCACTGCAGTAGCCAGAGTGGTTCATGGTCATTAGGATGCTGCTATTTATTATTGCCAAGTAACAGTGGAGGAAAAAATAAATAAAATGACGTGTGTGTGTGTGTGTGTGTGTGTGTGTGTGTGTGTGTGTGTGTATGCGTACGTGTGTGCACTCAGGCATATGTGCCTGGAAAGACAGAGGGAGAGAGTTTGTTTATTTTATTTTATTTTATTTTATTTTATTTTATTTTATTTTATTTTATTTTATTTTATTTTATTATTTTATTTTATTTTATTTTATTTTATTTTATTTTATTTTATTATTTTATTTTATTTTATTTTATTTTATTTTATTTTATTTTATTTTATTTTATTATTTTATTTTATTTTATTTTATTTTATTTTATTTTATTTTATTTTATTTTATTTTATTTTATTTTATTATTTTATTTATTTTATTATTTTATTATTTATTTTATTTATTTGTCAAGCATATATAAGATAACAGGTAAAAGTATAAACATGATTATGAAATACAGAAAATGGATACGAATAAATGGGGACATTAGGACAGGGACGGTAGGCACGCTGATGCACTTATGCATGCCCCTTACAGACCTCTTAGGAATGGGGTGAGGTCAACAATAGACAGTCTAAGGTTAAAGTTGTGGGGGTTTGGGGAAGAAACCACAGAGTCAGGTAGTGCATTCCAGGCATTGACTATTCTGTTGCTGAAGTCATATTTTCTGCAGTCGAGTTTGGAGTGGTTTACCTTGAGTTTGTGTCTATTGTGTGCTCCTGTATTGTTGCGGTTGAAGCTGAAGCTACATTGACAGGTAGGACATTGTGGCAGATAATTTTATGTAGTACGCTTAGGTCAGACGGAAGTCGGTGTAGTCTAAGCCCAAAATTTCAAGTCTGGTGGCATAAGGTATTTTATTGCGGGTAGAGGAATGGAGGACTCTTCTCGTAAAATATCTCTGGACTCGCTCAATTGTGTTAATGTCCGATATGCAGTGCGGGTTCCAGACAGATGAGCTGTATTCAAGAATTGGTTTAACAAATGTTTTGTATGCTCTAGTTAGTAGTACAATATCACCAGAGAAGAAACTATGCAAGATTAGGTTAACAACAAAAAGTTAAGTCTTGCCAAACAACTTTTTGGCAATCTTTAGATCTTTAGAAATGAGTACTCCAAGGTCATTGACAGAGTGAGGGTCATCAAAAGGTCATGTCCATCTAATTTGTATTTTATGTTTTGATTTTTTTTTCCCAATGTGTAAGACAGAGCATTTGTTGGTTGAGATTTGAAGTTGCCACTTGTTAGACCAAGGTCTAACAAGGTCTTTTTGCATTGTCAGTGGTGTTGAATAGTTTAATATCATCATTTAGAAGAGTATAGAAGAGTATATTCGTTGTAGCACACACTATCAGACAATTCAGCAGGATTCAAAACTTCTTTATATACATAACAACACATAAAGCATGTATACAACACCCTTGTAGGTTTTTCCACATTGTAGAGAAGAAAAATAGCAAGTATAATGTAGGTAGGTAAGCAGGTCCAGCTGGATGATCACTGAAGGGCCCTCTTTATTTGTAAGAAAGGAAATATGTTTGTTTAAGGGAAGCCAATTAACCAGTTGAAAGGAGAGAATTCCTTTGAAGTAGAAACATTCAGAAGAAGGGGCCCCTCAGTTGTCAGAGATAAGAAACATTTGGTGATATACAGTATGAAGGTTAAAGAGATCAAGTATGACCACATGTAATATTAACAAGAGATAATTTGAATCTATGCTTCAGTAATTGGCAAAAAGAATTATGACTGTTGGCAAAGAATAAATGAAACAGTAATTAGGAAGTGTCAATTAAATATGACAAATGTATATGATCACATAAACTGCTGAGTTAACAGAATCCTTTGTCTAGAAGGGTATAAAAATCATTGTAGCTAATTTCTGTCTTTGTTCAACGCTTCATGTACAGAGCTTTGAACCTATTGTGCAATATACATTGTCTCTGATTAACCCAGAAAAGTTGTGTTGGTCTTATTAAATCCACAACATTTATGGCACCCTGCAAACAGAGTACAAAATGGAAGCAGCAAAATGGAGAAGGCAAAATGGAGGGAGGGAGAAGCTAGTGCCCTCAAGCTTATATATAGAACAGTTAAGCCACGCCCAGGCTACAAACTGTCTCTTATGGCTCCATACAACAAATACTATGTTTCAGTTACCAAACAGTCCGCCATTAACTGACCTGTTGCTATGCCCATTCCAGTTCATGAATAGACTGACATATATAAAACATACGTAATTCTGTTAAATCCCAATAACAAGCTTTTTGGATTTTATTTCTACCCAGAATCAGACTGGAGATTAATATAATATATTACATTTCTTTGACAGTGTTTTTTAAACTCTTCTGGGACATAGCTTCCCCCAATGGAGTACCATTCTGGACTGAATGTCTGTGGAGATTCTCAGTCAATCCAGGTCATGGTTGTCCCAAAGGGGCCTTTTCAAACGGCAACTGGACTTTCTTTGTTTTTGCTTGAAGATGTTTCGCTTCTTATCCAAGACACTTTTTTTTTAAAAAAAAATTGATTTATATGCCGCCCTTCTCCAGAGACTCAGGGCGGCTTACAATGTGCTCAGCAATAGCCTTCATCCTTTTGTATGTTTATACAAAGTCAGCTTATTGCCCCCACAAACTGGGTCCTCAATTTACCTACCTTAGAAAGGATGGAAGGCTGAGTCAACCTTGAGCCTTGGCGAGATTCGAACCTGCAGTAATTGCAGGCAGCTGGTCTTAATAACCAGCTTAATAACAGGGTGCCTTAGACCACTGTACTACCAATTCATTCATTTCTGAATGAATGGTATAGAATAGAAGGATTTACCATATTTTTTTGGACTTTAAGACACACCTGACTATAAGACGCACCTAAATTCAGAAGAGGAAAACAACAACAAAAAGTTTTTTGCCTCTGCATGCCCCATTTTTGGCCTTTTTCCAGCCCGTTTTCAGGCCTTTTTTCAGCCTGTTTTTGAGGCTTTTTTTGGCCCGTTGTTGAGGCTTTTTTTGGCCTGTTTTTTCTGAAAAAATGAGCTGAAAAAAGCCTTGAAAATGGGCTGAAAAAAGCCTTGAAAATGGACTGAAACAATCCCCAAAAATGGACTGAAACAATCCCCAAAAACAGATTAAAAAAAAAAGGCCTGAAAAAGGCCGAAAAAAGGCCTGAAAACAGGCCGTGCGGAGACCAAAAAATGGCTGGTGGGTGGGCAGGACTTCGGCAATATTTGGTCTATAGGATGCACAGACATTTTCATCCGCTTTTGGGAGACAAAAAAGTGTGTCTTATAGTCTGAAAAATATGGTATATTCCTTGCAGTCATCTGGTTGTTAGCACTCTCTCTGAGAGTCGTTGAGGCCACTTGGAGGTTTATCTGTGGTTTCAGGGTCACCTGAACAGTGCAAATGGATGTGGAACCTGCATTGTAAACAGGAGATAGGTAGTATTTAAGTGGGGTAACGACCAGATGACTGCAAGGAATTCCATTCTCCGCCATTCATTCAGAACTGAAGAAGCTTCTTGGATGAGAAGCAAAGCATCTTCAAGAAAAAACAAAGAAAGTTCCATTGCCTTTTGAAAAAAAAACAAACAAAACACTTTTCCGACATTCTGGACTGAAGAAGGTAATAAACATTTCCTTCTCAATAATCTTTGCTCTCTCCCAAAAATACCATAATAACTTCAACAAACATGGAGGCTATTTTAATGCTTTTCAAGCCCTCATCCAAAGCAGTGGATTTCTTGGAATAATTTTTAGCCCAATATCGTTATTCAGTGCTTCCTGTTTGATTAGCTGGACAGCCATTAGGTCAGATGTAAGATTACCTAATTCATCTTATTTTTCCTTCATGTTTTTTTCCATAGAGTAATTACTTGAGAGATGAGTGGTTTTCAGATCTTCTTTCTAACAGGGGAACAATAGCCCTGATTTTGTTATGTTGTTCCAATTTCATATTTCAACAACAACAACAACAACAACTTAATTGGAAGACACAGAGATACAGAAGGGTCATTCATCCAAATCAGCAATCGCTTTTCACTTTTACAAAAGAAAAAAAAAGTTATGAAAACTTCTGACTTCTTTCCTTCATTCTTTCTTTGGGGTACAGTTCAGTAATAAATAATATTGTTATTATCACTTGATGTATGTAAGAGAGGATATACCAATCTGTCTGTTTTTCATGCCACCTTTCAGAACCTTTTAAATTTTATTTTATGTTTTTGCTTTGCGGCTCATGAGAAGAATTGGGAACTTTGCAAAATACTGCAGTTAAGTGACTTTCTGCAATGGTGATATTCAGTTCATAAAGGTAAAGGTAAAGGTTGCCCTCACACCTATGTGCTAGTCGTTCCCGACTCTAGGGGGCGGTGCTCATCTCTGTTTCAAAGCTGAAGAGCCAGTGCTGTCCGAAGTCATCTCCGTGGTCATGTGGCCAGCATGACTAAATGCCAAAGGCACACAGAACACTGTTACCTTCCCACCAAAGGTGCTCCCTATTTTTCTACTTGCATTTTTTACGTGCTTTCGAACTGCTAGGTTGGCAGAAGCTGAGACAAGTAACGGGAGCTCACCCCGTTATGCGGCACTAGGTATTCGAACTGCTGAACTGCTGACCTTTCGATTGACAAGCTCAACATCTTAGCCACTGAGCCACCACGTCCCTCTTCCTTGGGTACAGTTCAGTAATAAATAATATTGTTATTATCACTTGATGTATGTAAGCGAGGATATACCAATCTGTCTGTTTTTCATGCCACCTTTCAGAGCCTTTTAATTTTATTTTATGTTTCTGCTTTGTGGCTTATGAGAATAATTGGGAAGTTGACACAATGCTGCAGCTATTTCAAAAGCTACTTTCTGCAATGGTGATATTCAGTACATATTTTTCAATATGAAGGATGTCCACCTGCCACGGATTAAAAATAATGGTCTGAGAGTTCTTAACTATTGTACCGAGATCAGTAGATCTCTTTTGTACTACTTTGCAGATTATCACATTTTATTCCCTTGTGATGAATTTGGGGGTGGGGGTGGGGACTTATTAATGTTCTTCAAGATAAAACTGAATCACTATTTATGAACACAGTTGAATGCTGACATTCTGAGATGCCGTACGGAACTGTTCTGATCCGGCCTTTGCAGAAGCAAGAAACATACTCCATGCAAAGAAAAACCTCTCTTTATTTACACATTGGACATTAACTGCATTCGCCAACAGAAAGTGTCCTGCAAGAAGTTAACGGAAACAATAGTCCTTATCAGCTCGTTATGATAAATGCAAGGCTGTGAGCTCCCAGCCAGGAGGCTGCAAATTAAATCAGTGCAAACAGAGAAATAGACAAACCTCAGTTCTGGCAAGGCAGTCTTTGTCGCACAAAACACACAAGGAGCAAACTTTCCAGAAATGCAAACAGTTGTCCGCGACAACTAAACCACTCCCCTTTCCGCCTATTTATTTCCCAGCCAGGAAGGGGCCAGTCAGTGTCCACGTTTATTTTGCTTCCCGAGCCAGCTCATTGTCCTCCATAGTTCACCTCTCTTATCTGCTCTGCGCATACTCTGCGCATACTGTGCATCTGGAAAAGGTCCCAGCTATTCCTCCTTCTCACTCATCTCTGACTCCAAAGGCAGCTGCCTCTCTGGCTGGGAAATGCCGGATGGCCCTGGCTCTATCTCTGTTTCTGATGCTGAGCATCCATCAGAGCCTTCCCCAGGCTCCAGAACTGGTCCAAGTTCTTCCCCAACCTCCTCATCGTCCGAGTCCACTACCAGCTCCACTCGCAGCTGGCGGGCCACAACAGGAACTATGGATGAAGGGGAGGGGGAGATTAGTGCATTGTGTAAAGCCCCTGCTTCTGCAGATAAAAACAAAACTTGAACCATCTTTCTAGTTTACATTTATAACGTTAAGCCCATAACATAACCTGACTTTTGAGCAACTCTTGAAATGAGCCTCAGAAATTCCCTTTATTATTTTCATTATAAGCAAGGTGAGTATCCAAAAATGCTTTGAGAGCTGAACCAGAACACAGCTTATTCCACGACTTCTTCCATGACACACATTTGTTCGGGTAGGGAATAAAGGGCCAGATGTTGAAAATTCAAAGCAATGGCCCACTTAGGTATCTGCAGCCTCCTGATAGTTTCACAACATCATCTAATAGGAGAGGATAATTGGGGTGTATTGTTGAAGGCTGAGGTAGGACCATCTGCCTTTGCAGGTAGTAAAGGAATCTGTCTTCAAAGAAATTGACTTCCTATCCATTAAGGGGATAAACTAAGAGAATTAACTATCTATGCAGCTGTCTCCTAAAGTACAGAGATGCCACCTACTGTATTTGTTGGAGGTGAAACATTTGTATATGTGTGAGTGAGAGCGAGGGAGAGGGAGAGGGAGAGGGAGAGGGAGAGGGAGAGGAAGGAAGGAAGGAAGGAAGGAAGGAAGGAAGGAAGGAAGGAAGGAAGGAAGGAAGGAAGGAAGGAAGGAAGGAAGGAAGGTGTCAACCCTTAAGTTGACCTGCCTGAAGCCATTTTGACACTTCAGAGTCGGTTTTTACCAGAACTGTGCCAATATGATATAACCAATAAAACTATTCTTTGAGGACTCTACCTGCCTTGGAGTTTGTTGGCTATGGGTGTATTACTTGGAATCCTGACAGAAGGAAGGGAGGGAGGGAGGGACCCTGACAAAAGGAAGGAAGGAAGGAAGGGAGGGAGGGAGGGAGGGAGGGAAGAAGGAAGGAAGGAAGGAAGGAAGGAGGGAAGGAAGGAAGGAAGGAAGGAAGGAAGGAAAGAAGGAAGGAAGGAAGGAAGGAAGGAAGGAAGGAAGGAACAGAGAGTCAGAAAGAAAGAGAGCATTCTTGGCAGCAGGGATTAGTGAAATTTATTTATTATTTATTTATTTATTTATTTGTCAATAAGTACAAGAAAACAAGTAACAGTATAGACATAGACATGGACACATAAAAAAAATTGGCACAAATAAAAGGATATAAATAGGCAAAACAGAGCCATAAACACATAGAATGATTACATATAAATGGGGACAGTAGGACAGGGATGGTAGGCACGCTGGTGCGCTTATGCACGCCCCTTTTACGGACTTCTTAAGAAACATGAAACGTCCACGGTAGACAGTTTAAGGTAAAAGATATGGGGATTAGCGAGACTAACAACAGGATCAGGTAGACTGTTCCAGACATTTACTACTCTATTGCAGAAGTCATATTTCCTATAATCAAGATTAGAGCGAATTACATTGAGTTTGAATCTATTGACAGCCCTTGTGTTATTACGATTGAAATTAAATTACTCATTTATAGGTAGGACATTTTGGTAAATAATCTTATGAACTAAGCATAGGTTGGAACGTAGACGGCGTAGATCAAGGCTATCCAGACCTAAAATTTCAAGCCTGGTGGGATAGGGAATTTCATTTCAAGCAGAAGATTTGAGTACTCTTCTAGTAAAATATCTCTGGATCCTCTCTAAAGTATTGATGCCTGAAATACAGTGAGGGTTCCAGGCAGGTGAACAGTATTCAAGTGTAGGTCTGGCAAAGGTTTTATATGCCCTAGTTTGAAGTGTAGTGTTACAAATTGCAACTTTAATGGAAATAAATGTTTATTAAATCAATGCACAGAAAGGATAGGCAAACTCTAGAAGTTGTTGGTAATAAAGATGATCAGGAAGAAAGTCCAAGAAGAAGAAGTTCTATAGTTGTCTGTCTAGGGACAAACACCTAAATGGAATGAGCAAACGCACAGCTGGCAGAAGGAAAAATGAAGAGAACACCTTTAACTTTCTACTTTCATCTCACTGTCCTCCTTTTGGTCAGCGAGCAGGTCATGAAGTTCTGAAGGATCAGTGACACCGAAATCAGTCTTCCAACACTATTATTACAACCTGGCAGAAGAAGAAGGACTCCCTATGCACAGTCACTCAGGCGCTCGTCACTTCCCGCCTGGACTACTGCAATGCTCTCTACATGGGGCTCCCCTTGAGGAGCACCCGGAGGCTCCAACTGGTGCAGAATGCGGCCGCGCAGGGGATTATGGGAGCGAGGGGCTGCTCCCATGTGACACCTTTCCTGCGTGAGCTGCACTGGCTTCCAGTGGTCTTCCGGGGGCGCTTCAAGGTGTTGGTTACCACCTTTAAAGCGCTCCATGGCATGGGACCTGGGTATTTGCGGGACCGCCTTCTGCCGCCGATAGCCTCCCACCGACCAGTACGCTCCCACAGAGAGGGACTCCTCAGGGTGCCGTCGGCCAGGCAATGTCGGCTGGCGACCCCCAGGAGGAGGGCCTTCTCTGTGGCAGCTCCTGCCCTCTGGAACGATTTGCCCCCGGAGATACGAAGGATATCGGATCTCCGTGTTTTTTGCCGTGCCCTAAAAACTTTTCTTTTCCATCAAGCAGGGCTGGCATGAAACACCCTCCCCCCTCCTTTTTAGTTTTTTAGCTTTTTAAATTGTCAAAGGGGTTTTAGTTTTCAATGTTTTAAATTTTTGGGCCACAGTTATTTAATTCTTTTAATAATTTTAAATTTTGTATTGATATGTGTTTTAGTTCTGGCTGTGCACCGCCCTGAGTCCACTTGGAGAAGGGCGGGATATAAATTGAATTAAATAAATAAATAAATAAATAAATAAATAAATAAATAAATAAATAAATAAATAAATAAATAAATAAATAAATAAATAAATAAATAAATAAATAAATCTAGCTCTCTTTTCAGATATTCGTAAGAT
Organism: Pantherophis guttatus; assembly: GCF_059756535.1. NCBI lineage: Eukaryota > Metazoa > Chordata > Lepidosauria > Squamata > Colubridae > Pantherophis > Pantherophis guttatus. Next base: position 120,214,198 of record NC_142067.1, on the reverse strand, counting down.
ACCTATGGTGCATAATATGAAGAATCTGAAATGCACATAAATGAAGATGTATTTATTTTTGTATTTTGATGCTGGGTTCTGAACATACCTGTTCTTGTTATCCTTTATTGTTTTCTGCTTTGGGCATGTAATTGATGACAGCCTATATTTTCCTGCAGCCATGATGATGAAAAACAAATCTTCCAAGTGAGTTTCTTTGTATATAGTTTACATGACACATTAACAAACGCAAAGAATCTTCTTTAATCTGAGACACCTTCCCACAGTCCCCAGATGGTTTTAAACCAAAAGCGAGGAAGGTAGAAACTGACATAAACCATATGTACTTCTTACTTCATGATTTATTTATCAAAACAATTTCACCTCTTTCCTTTCTGACTCACAATGAATTGCTGGAGACAGCCAACAATTTCATAAAATGAGTTATATTAAGGGGGGGGGGTGTCTGAGGAAGAAGGAAAACGCGACAATATAACTGGTAAACTTCTGAAAGATTTAGGATCCAACCACACAATAAGTCTGCGACTGTGATTAAAGGGGATGTGGAAGACAGATTTGTTCTCTATATATGTTCTGAATTTATCATATTTGTAATTCCAATATTAATTATGAATCAGAGTATAGTTAGTGGAGGAGGAGGAGGAGGAAGAAGAAGAGGAGGAGGAGGAAGAAGAAGAAGAGGAGGAGGAAGAAGAAGAGGAGGAAGAAGAGAAAGAAGAAGAGGAGAAACAGAAGGAGGAGGAAGAGGAAGAGGAGGAGGAAGAAGAAGAGAAAGAGAAGGAGGAGGAGGAGGAAGAGGAGGAGGAAGAAGAAGAAGAGGAGGAGAAGGAGGAAGAAGAGGAAAAAGAAGAGGAGGAGGAGGAAGAAAAGGAGGAGGAGGAGAAGGAGGAGGAAGAGGAGGGGAAGAAGAAGAAGAGAAGGAGGAGGAGGAAGAAGAAGAGGAGGAGGAGGAGGAAGAGGAGAAGGAGGAGAAGGAGGAGGAAGACGAGGAGGAGGAAGTCATTGGATTGGATATATCTTGGATATATCTTGTTTGTTAAGGTAGGAGTGTGATGACAAATTTATGGCAGTGATGAACTTGGATGGTGGACAGTCATACACTTGGAAAAATGTCATTGTTGGTTGCTTTGACAGTGTGAAAAAGATGCACATGAACCAGATATATATATTATATGGAAACTGTAAGAAATACAATTTGAGGCAGTAGGAAAGGCTTAGTCAAAAAATGAGAAAGTGAGCAAAATCAATTACTTCTCTTTCTGGCCTGAAACCTGCAAGGCTGAGAGGTAGAGCTAAACGAATCTCCTGGGCCCATCATTTTAACAACCAAAGTGTGCGAGTGTAGAAAGGACACTCTTGTGGCCATGCTAACATATTGTCATGAGCAGAATGAGCTCTCCCCTGATAATGAAGGGTGGAGAGGTTTGGCATGTTAGAAAACAAGCATCCCAAAAAATTGTATCTGAAGGGATGAGAACTACAGATAAGAGAAGATTCTATTTGTTCAGTATGTACATCCCTGAATGGAATATCAATTAATAGGAGCAAAAATTCTCATTCTTTTTGGTGGAAGGTGATTCCTACTCCTACTCCCTCTCTCTTCCTCCTTCTCCACCCCCCCCCAATATTTAGCAATTTCTTCTTCTTCTCCTCCTCCTCCTCCTCCTTCTCCTTTTCCTTCTCGTTCTCGTTCTCCTTCTCCTCCTCCTCCTCCTTCTCCTTCTCCTCCTCCTCCTTCTCCTCCTCCTTCTCCTCATGAAATACAAAAAAGCATGAAATACAAAAAAGAAAAAGTTAAATAATAACATAGCATAACAATATTAACCTACCCAAAGAGGATTGAAAATAATTTTGATTTATTTAAAAATTGTTTGTCATAGCAATGTATTACAATAAAAAGAGGATACGGCTCAGGAAAAAGAAATAAAAACTTCTTACAAATGTTTTCCCAAACTCCTAAAATTTAAGACAGGCTTAATCAGTTTCATCTTGGTATGAATTAAATATATATTCTCAAAGATACCAATGTACTTTAGAGAATTACAGTAGAATATGTTCGATTGGCATCAGTGTGGTATGGCTGAAATACGTGACTTGCCCTCTCCCCAATCCAAAATTTGTTAGAGAAGTTAAAAGTAAGCTTGGTGGAAGCAATGGAACTAATCAGCCTAAATCAAATACCATTTTAACTGAGTTTTTTTCATACTGGGGATTAAATTGATTCCTTATTTAAGAATGACATTTGCAGCAATTACACAAGGTTTTATGTAGTTCACCTAAAAGGAAACCAAGCTGCCAAAAAAACAAAAAAACACCAGTGGTTGGATAGCACTGTAGTGCAAGATGAGAAGCTGGGGAGAGGCCTGGTCCACAGACTCCTCAAGAATCAGAATCCTCAAGAATAATGTAAGGATAACATTATCATCATCATGTAGCTCACCAAAAGTGAAGGGCTATTTCAGGTTGCCTAGAGGTCAGATCCTGGGAAATAATGGTTTCAAATGCAAAAAAATGTTGAAACCCTAGAAAGAGTTCAGAGAAGAGCAACAAAGGCTAAACAGTACGATGTAAGTAAACTAGGTATGTTTACCCTAACAAAGAGAAGAATTAGGGGTGACATGATAATTGTTACAAAGAAGAGGAAGTTGACTTATTATCCAAAGCACCTGGAAGGCAAAACAAGAAGAAATGGATGGAAACTTATTAATCATAATCATAAGTTTATTTGTCAAGCATATATAAGATAACAGGTAAAAGTATAAACATAATTTGAATACATGAAAAGGGTAAGTAAAAAGGAATATTAGGACAGGGATGGTAGGCACGCTGGTGCACTTATGCATGCCCCTTAGAGACCTCTGAGGAATGGGGTGAGGTCAACAGTAGATAGTTTAAGGTTAAAGTTTTGGGGGTTTGGGGAAGAAACTACAGAGTCAGGTGGTGCATTCCAGGCATTGACCACTCTGTTACTGAAGTCGTATTTTCTGCAATCGAGTTTGGAACGGTTTACCTTGAGTTTGTATCTATTATTTGCTGGTGTTTTGTTGTGGTTGAAGCTGAAGTAGTTATTGACAGGAAGGATATTGTGGCAGATAATTTTATGTACTATGCTTAAGTCAGACTGAAGTCGGCGTAGTTCTAAGTTGTCTAAACCCAAAATTTGGAGTCTGGTGGCTTAAAGAGACCTGAACTGTAACCGATTTCCCTGAAAATAGCCGGGAGCATGCAATCTAAATCTGTCTATTCCCCACTATCCTATCAGAGCTGAAGAAGCTTCTTGGATAAGAAGCAAAATGTCTTCAAAAGAAAAAAAAACAAGGAAGTCCAGTTGCCTCCTGAAAAAGCACCTTTGGGACAACCATGACCTGACTGAGAATCTCTACAGCTCCATCTAGTTGTTCTGCACAGAGTAAAATCATTAATTTTGGGCTGTTTCCTTCAGCAGTGCATCAGAAGTTCTTTTTTTTAAAAAAATGATATGCTGAAGTAATTCTCAATATACTCCAGACAGGGTTTAATAGGCTGTATAAATATACTGAACAATTGTTTATACTGTCTCTCCTTTTTTTTCCCTTGCTTCCTTGATTTATTGTGATTAGCACTTGTTCTGTCTAGTAGTCAGAAATCTGGAAATATGCACTGCAAGTGCATTCTATAGCAGTTAGGTCAAAGAACAACATCGATTTGAAAATGTGATATGGTGGATATATGACTTGAAACACACATTGGTACGTTGGATGATCAGCTATTAAGGTTATTATTATTTTTATAGAGAGACTATAATTATTAATGTTGGCTGTCACTTTGCCTCATTCCCCGACTATATTAGCCATATGTTCATCAGTCAATTTCGGCCTGTGAATCACCTTATTTACGAGATATTGTAGGAGAAGAAATCTGTCTCAGATGGTAGCCAGAAATCAGAAGGAATCTGGTAACACCTTTTCCGAAATTTTATTAAAAGGCATATGCTTCCTTACACTGTGGCTGCTTCATCATACTCATGGAGCAACTTTAACAAAGTAAGCTATTATTCATAAAGCTTGCTTCTGATGAAGGGAACTGTAGCTTGCAAAAATGTAGGTCTTTTAATAAAAATGTGTACTTTGAAAAGGTGACACCAGACTTTTTTGGATCCTTATTTTATAAATATCTCTCTTTTGCTTATATTTTTTTCTTCCAAAGCTGGAGTTGTGAATCAGTGAGGGAAAGCCTTCCTTTCTTCCTTCCTTCCTTCCTTCCTTCCTTCCTTCCTTCCTTCCTTCCTTCCTTCCTTCCTTCCTTCCTTCTTCCCCTCCCCCTTCCTTGCTTCCCCTCCCCCTCTTTCTTCCATCCATCCTTCCCTCTCCCCCTCATCTCCTTCCTTCCCTTCCCCTCCTTCCTTCCTCCCTCCCTCCTTTCCTTCCTTCCTTCCTTCCTTCTTCCCCTCCCCCTTCTTTGCTTCCCCTCCCCCTTTTTCTTCCATCCATCCACCCTTCCCCCTCCCCCTCATCTCCTTCCTTCCTTCCTTCTTCCCTTCCCCCTTCCTTGCTTCCCCTCCCCCTCTTTCTTCCATCCATCCTTTCCCCTCCCCCTCATCTCCCTCTTTCCTTCCTTCCTTCCTTCCTTCCTTCCTTCCTTCCTTCCTTCCTTCCTTCCTTCCTTCCTTCCATCCTTTCTCATGGAAATAACTTATTTCATGTTAACTAAAAGGCAACTCCACTAACTTGGGCAAAGCTGCATCCCATATCTGTAATTTGCAAACTTCACTCATGAAACAGAAGGCTGTAACCTCAGCTGACTTTTCATTGAACAAGTTTCAGACTGATCTGTGGTCCTTACAATCCACCTACTTGGTACTTTGGTACCAAAAGACTGGCATTCTATAACTGAGGTTATCTTCTTTTCCATTTGATTTCCTGAAGATCAACCAACCAATTTCCTACTCCATTGATTTGGATCCAGACACAGCTAAGATCAGAATATTATACTCATCTCATATTCAGTTTAACACCCAAGAGTTACTGTATGATTGTGAGCAAAACACTCTAGACCAGTGGTGTCATACTTGTGATGTCATATGATTTATTGTGACATTTTTCCCCTTTGCTAAACTGGGGGTGGGCATGACCAGCATGTGACACATCTGGTCCATGGGCCGTGAGTTTGACATCCCTGCTCTAGGCCAATTCTCACTCCCTGAAAATGGCACTGCCATGATTGTGACTTTAATCCACATACAAATAATATTTTTTGGTAGGCGTCCACATTTTCATACTTTCTGTGCTGTAATACATTTTTTTAATAATTTTTCATTTCGTTCTTCATTACAGTAACTGACCAAATACAAGAAATCATGAATGAAAAAAAGCAAGAGGAATAGCACTTAGACTTATATACTGCTTCAGAGTGTTTTACAGCCCTCTCTAAGCGGAGTAAAGAGTCAGCTTATCACCCCCAACCAGGGGTGAAATTCAAATTTTTTCTCTACCGGTTCTGTGTGTGTGGCTTGGTGGGTGTGGCAGGGGAAGGATATTGCAAAATCTCCATTCCCACCCCACTCTGTGGCCAACCAGAGGTGGTATTGGCCAATTCTACTCAAAATTTCCACTACCCGTTCTCCAGAACCTGTTAGAACCTGCTGGATTTCACCCCTGCCCCCAACAATCTGGATCCTCATTTTACCAACCTCGGAAGGATGGAAGGCTGAGTCAACCTTCAACCTGGTGAGATTCAAACTGCCAAATTGCAGGCAGCCGGCAGACAGCAGAAGTAGCCTGCAGTACTGCATTCTAACCACTGTGCCACCGTGGCTCTTAGCATCATATATTACATCATATCAACCTGTTGATTCATTTATTTCTATAGTAATGTGATTTTGGGAAAGAAATGTTAAGTCAAAGAAGATAAGTAAGCATAGCTTAATCTTATCTGTTCCTTGATTTTGATTCTGAATAGAGTTCTACTGCATCTTGTTGGACATAACAAGCATAGTTTTGTAACCACATGATAATCTAATAATGTCTTCTTGTGTCACTTTGAAGTTGGTACAAAGACATGTTTTCTATTAATTATGCTAAAGTATTCATCTCAGTTCCATAACATCTAATTTCTATTTTTGCAATTGTAGTAACACAAAATTTGATTTAGTTGGATGGTTTCATTAGGGAAAAAGAAGAAATATTTTTTTTCAGATTAAAATAAAACACGTCTAAAGCTGTCATTTGGAGTGTGTGTGTGTGTGTGTGTGTGTGTGTATGAGATCATATACTTGTTTTTTAAAAAGACTTTTGTGCGGAATAGCTAGGAAACCACTTTCTTTCCAACAACTTGATACTGCTATATTAATTTCAAAGAGTGGAAATAACATGCATTTGTATGTATGGGAAAAGAAGATAATAAAATAAAAAATAATGAGGATGTGTTTCAACAGTTGCTATCCATAGCTGTTGGGTTCATTTTATTCAGGAGAAATGATTATTTATTTCCGTGAAACATAATGTTAAGGCAAAAATGACTATTTTTTAAAAAGTCAAAATAGATATTAGCAGCCTGATATAGGTAGAAATGATATTCCCTCACAACATAACACAAACCAGTACTTTCTCCATATAATAGCACTTTCACCTGAACTGGATTAAACTTCAATTTTTCTCTCTCAATGTGTTTTAAAAGATTCTATTGTCTCTTTGGCTGTGAGGTAAATTCAGAGGCATGGAGAGATTTACATTCTCATCACTTATGGGCATTCCTCTGTTATCAGTTTAAAAAAATTCCTCATCAAATCACTATTGAACCAGGAGTAACAAGCTGAGAAAGTCTTTGCCTTAGGAACCTGGGAGAGGAATTGGATTCTAAAGGAGAAAAATAACCCACTTGTTGAGATTTGTGTAACTTTATCCCACCTCCTTCCATAAATCTTGATAAAGAAACATTGGCTGGCTAGAGAGACTGAGCAACTAAGAGCATGACACCAGGATTAGTACACAGAAAAGTTGAGTTATAATCAGTGGTGGGATTCAAATAGTTTAACAACCGGTTCTCTGCCCTAATGACCGGCTGGGTGGGCGTGATCATAGTGGGCTTGGCCAGGGGATGTGACAGGCAGCACTTGGCCTCCTGCAGCACTTGACCCTGAGAGCAAAAACGGGCCATGCGGTGGGCATGCCCCCCCGTGCCCCATTTTGGGCCTAATAGGCTCCCTGCAGCCTTCTGGGAGTGAAAATAGGCCACAGGGGGCTGCCCCACCCCCTGCCCCCAATTTTGGGCCTAGGAGGGCTCCCTGCAGCCTCCTGGGAGTGAAAGCGGGTTGCGTGGGGGACATGCTGTACCCCCCGTGCCCCATTTTGGGCCTAGTAGGCCTCCCTGCACTTACCTGGGAGCTAAAATGGGGCACATGGGGACTTCTGGAAGGGGTGGGGCGGGGCGGGGAGGAGCCAGCCAACAATTTAACTACTGGTTCTCCCGAACCGGCCGGAACCGGCTGAATCCCACCACTGGTTATAATCCCCGGTAGATGGCGTATTAGTGACATTCGAATACAAACTTCCATAAAATTTCTCCAGACCTTTATATTATATTGCATTCATTACAATGATCTTCTGAACATAATCTTCCAGAAAGGGCAAGAACTGTAATAATGCTACATTTCTGATTTTTTGGGATCCTTGGAGGGTGAGTGACTCTGTTCATTTGTAGGATTGTTGACTCATTCAAAGGATAACAATCTACAATCAGTGAGGAAGCAGATTAACAATTAAAGTTTAGACTTTGCTAGGCATGAAACCCTTCATTTCATAATCATGCCAAATCAAATCATAACAATGGAATCGTAGTTTAAAATATTGGGATGGCTCATTTAAAAGGAGAATCGCAATTACACAAGTGATTGTTTCTTTACTTACCTTGTGGGCTACTATCATTATATAAAATGTATCCAATAAGTTAGAGGAGCCTATACACTACGACTGTTGCCAGGAAATGTATTACTAGTAGCAATGTGTTTGGACTGTACAGGCTCCTCCTAATGTCAGAATTAAATTCTAGCTGGGGTAGAATTGGTTTGGTTTGTTTATAAAATGGCAGCATGATCAAGACCAATAAAGGAGAACATTTGTAACTTGGAGTTGAAATGATGGGTCCTTGGTGCTCCCTGAGCTTGGTGCTCCCTGAGCTTCCTGAAGACATTTCATTACCCAAACTAGGTAACATCATCAGTGCTGGTACTAGTCCTAGCACTGATGATGTTAGCTACCGTATTTTTCGGAGTATAAGATGTACCGAAGTATAAGATGCACCTACCTTTTTTGGTGAGGAATAGAAGAAAAAGAATTCTCCCTCTGTCTCTGAGCAATTTTGCCTCGTTGCAGCAAACAGCAAACAGCTTGCTTTACTTTCATTTTCATTTTCAGCATAGCTTGATTAGCACAAGGGAAAAAAAATCTGCTCCAGCAATTTGCCTCTTTGCAGCAAGCAGCAGAGCCCTGCGCAAAACAGCTGAGAGCAACTCAGCTGAGAGTCGAGAGGCCGATCCAATCAACTTGTGCTAATTAGGGTGTGCTGAAGCTGAAAGGAGCTGTTTTTTCTTGTTGTTTGCTTGCAAGGAGGTAACTGCTGCAAGGCAGAAGCCAAAGGATGGGGGCTGGTGGGTGGGCGGGGCTACATTCAGTGTATAAGACGCACCTAAATTTTCACCCCCTTTTACGGGGGAAAAAGGTGCGTCTTGTACTCCAAAAAATACGGTAGTTTGGGTAACGAAACTTCTGCAAAAAAAATGACTAAGTTCAGAGAACACCAAGGAGCCTTCATGATCAGGGACATCTGCACCTCAGGGAGACCACATCCCAAAAATGTCTCAACTTAAACAAAAACAATAGTTTACAAATTCACTTAGTTCAAGAAAAAAATAAGGAAAACTGTAGTCTACAAAATTGTAAGAATCATAATGTCCAGAAGCTCTAATTAAGAAGGCCAAAAGAAAAGTTTATGTGCTTGGAATTATAATTCTGACACATCGGATATCCTCTAACCTATCATGTATGCCTGTTCACTAAGAAATAGGACACTAAGAAACTAAGTTAAGAAATACATTATAAGATTATCATTTTTTTTTTTACTTTTACACTTATGAAATGCAAATACCATAACGCTTCCTGTTTGATATTCCTCTGAAGCTGTTCTGAAGGTCAGCTATGCAAGTGGACTTTCTCCAGAACATAGTCTTTGAATTTATGAACACCATCTGGACCATGTTTTTTAAAACTATTTTAAAATTCTTTCGAAATAGCACATTGGTGTCCCAGCCATATTGTCTCAACCGTGAACCAATCATTATCCTTACTGGCAGACCTAGCATCCATGAAGCTATTAAGCAAGAGTATCTTACAATCAGGATGTCAGCTTCCTCTGTCAATTGACTTCTGCCAACCAACTTTGCTTTCTTTGAGGCTGATCCATCACTATTCCCAATCCATCACTTCTTTTCTATTTTTTTACAGCCATCTCTTTACTGACACATTTTTGATAAGATATACTGATTACATTACTCACTAATTTAGACAGAACAATTTAATAAAAGAAGCTATGTAACTGGATTTCAAGTAGTTCAGAATATTTGCATGAGAAACATTCCACAACATTCCACACACACAAGAGGGTGTGTTTTGACAGCATTATGTCACCTTACATATGGTGGACTGGTGCAATAAAAGTAACCTGGTTCTAAATGTTAATAAAGCAAAGGAGATCATCATAGATTTTAGAAAGAGCCAGCATGGTCATACTCCACTCAGTATCAAAGATGCAGCTGTAGCGGTAGTCGATAGTATTAAGTAGCTGGGGGTGCAGATAACTAACAATCTGAACTGGTCTCTCCACACATCATCCTTAGTGAAGCATGCAAACCAGTGTCTGCATTTCCTGTGCTGGATGAGAAGAGCATATCTTTATCCTTCTATCCTGGCCACTTTTTACAGAGGCACAATTGAAAGTGTTTTAACAAACTGCATCAATGTTTGGTTTGGTGACAGCAGTGTCTCAAATAGAAAGTCCATACAGAAAGTGGTGAGGACAGCCAAGAAGATTATAGGAAGCTCGCTTCCTGTCATTCAGGATACTACTATTTCCAGCTGATGTCATGGCGATATTGGATGTGAGGAGCAGGTCTTCCAGATTAGAAGGCTCCGAAAGGAGCTAAAGCCACCCTGGAAGGGTAGTGAAGAAAAGAGGAGTGCCCTGCAGGTTGCAGAGAGTCCCAATCTCTCCTGTATGTTTCAGGGTTTTTTTTCCCCTCTCCTTCACAATGAGAAGAGGCAGCCAAAAATGGTTGCTGTGAAGCTGGGACAGCTGAGGCAACAAAGAAAGCACAGGAGTGGTGTAAATGAATAGTGAATGGAACTGGGTGAGATGATTCCTTTTTTACTCAAAACCTAACCTTAAAAAGAAAAGAGGAGAAAAATCCAAAAGAGACTCTTAACTATTTATTAAAGCGGTGAATAATCACATAGAGAAAAACTACAGACCTGAAAGAAAAGAACTAAGAGAGGAAAAGTTAAAAATTTCAAAGCACAGAAAATTGGATGGCTAAATTGGGTAGGCATTATTTTGGAAAGGCTGGATCTATAATGCTAAATCTATCTACTTTAATAATTGACTTTGCTCTTATAAATCAAATTTAAATTGGATTTAATAGTTGTTAGAACTGAGACAACACTGAAACCTAAGCTGAGAGCGCCATCTACTGATGAAGGAAAATATACCATACTCTACAATCCTGGGAAAATTTTTGATTAGAAAAGTAAACGACATTTATTTGGAGAACTGTGGTGATATTTACTGTTCTATACTTACCTACCTTATGACTATAAAAAGTTCAACAGTTAGAATAAGGAAGATACTTAAGTAAAGCAATTTTTGAATGCTATTAAATTTATAGAGGGGAAATCAGGAGATATTTGGAGAGTTTCCTGGACTACCTGAACATCTGATCCAATAACCCTGGGATATAAAAGAATTGTGACTATAGTATTCTTTGAGGAGCAACATTATGCCTGAATATATGGTTGTTGAACTATTGAGTAAAAGTGGACCTTATTAAAATAAGACGAGAGGCTTCATATGGGGGAAATGAATGGAAGTGCAAAAGAAATATTGTTGATGTTCAAAAGCATTAAGGACTCACATTAAGAAGATAAACAATGTAATGCAAAGCATAGATGGGAAAATAGAAAATATTCTACAAGGGACAATGAATAAAAACCAAGATGCCCAGGAGACGGAGGAGACAATGGAAAGAATGGAGGAAAAGACAGAACAGATAAATCAACAAGCAAAACAAGAGAGAAGACAATAAAGACCATAATGATTAATGAAACAAATCAGGGGAAAAGTATCTTAAGAGATTTAAAAATGGAATGGGAAGATACCATTGAAAAAGAGATAGGGGTTTGGGCAGTTCCCTGGAGGCTTGGCAGTATAAGAGGACAGAGATGGGACGAATACTTAGACTAAACAGCAAAAATGCAGAGATAGATAGAGACAAAGATCCAAGAGAGAAGTATGGGAGGTATGCCATAAAACAAATAATTGAAATATTAAAACGGGCAAGAAGAAAGGAAATGTTAATTCTTGGGTTTTTTCCCTTTCTTTCTTTAATATAATGGGGGCCTGATTAAAAGTTAGAATAGAAGTAGAAATAAAAGATATACATATTATAAAAGTAATAAATAGATGGAAGATTAGAGGTTGAAAGATGGATTTAATATGTTTAAATTATATGGTGAGTGTTGTTAGGATGGAGTAAGGGAATTAGATTTTAATACAATATATATATATATACTATACTAGGATTAGTAAGGATGGCTTGATTAAATAGAATAATTTAAAGAGCTAAATGGAAAGATTAGAGGTTGAAAGATAGTATTAAGTATGCATGCTTAAACAATGTTGTAATTGGCATTAGAATGATACATTGAAATATTGAATAATTAAATAATGAAGGTTTATATCTTAATACAAAGGAGCATTAATACTAGGAGTATGTAAGCTTAATTAATGTAACAAATATTATTGATATTTGTATTGTTGTTGTATTTGAATGATACACACACACACACACACACACATATATATAGAGAGAGGATACTGTTTATAACCGCTATGTGCTTAGAGCTCTAAGCATTGTTAGAAACCCCACATACCCACTTCATGGTCTGTTTCTGTTGCTCCCCTCTGGCAGGAGTTTCTAAGTATTAGTAGCAGGACTTCCAGATTCTGTAACAGCTTTGTTTCCTATGCTGTCCATCTGGTAAACTTGCAAGATTTGTTTTTTCTCACCAGGTGTATGTATACTTCCAAACTAGACTGTGTTGTTTCTTTGCGTCATATAATATATGTGGGTATATGCATAATTTTGTATTTATTTATTTAATCATGTTTATGTAGTGTTAGGGTTGCCAGGTGTCCAGTATTTGAGCGGACAGTCCGTTTTTTTCACATTATGTTCACTATTTTTTTTTTCACAAAATAGTGGACATTTTTTTTATTCAAAAGCTTTATGATGAAATGGTACGTAATCTAAAGCTGTACAGTCTAAGAGAATAAGGATAGGAGAATTGCGTTTTGTCTTTTTTTTCATGTTAGAATGAGACAAAGATCGAATATCCATTGAACTCGATTCTCCGAAAAAATCAATGATGAGATTAAAATAAAAATATATTATAAAATTATGTACAGTTCACATTTTTAAAATGTATTGTAGCTTGTGTCGACTGACCTAAAATGGCGTCGAGTGATGAGAGTGACAGCAGCGAGATTTCGAATTCTTTAAAACGAAAGAGAGGAGTGTGCAAATACACCAAAGACTGGGAAGCTACTTTTGCATGGATTACCAACAACGAAACCGACAGAACAAATAAGACGGCCTACTGTAAATTGTGTCAGAAATCGTTCACAATTGAATATAATGGTATAAAAGCTGTCACACAGCACGCAAGCACAAAAAATCACTTAGATAAGGAGAAAATAGCTTCCAGCAACAAGCGAATCAATTCGTTTTTCATTGTTAAAGACTCCTCTTTCAGTGAATTTTTTTAAAAAATTTTACTACTTAACCCCCGCCTCCCCGCTTGTCCGCTATTTTTTGGAAGCAGACCTGGCAACCCTACGTAGTGTACATTGGAGGAATGAGTGGTGCGGTGGCCTAGAGGTGGAGCTCTCACCTCATAATCAGGAGGCTGTGGGTTCAATCCTAGATAGAGGCAGATATTTCTCTCTCTGGGCACAATGAGAATATATCTGCTGAACAAAACTCCGCATTGGCGACAGGAAGGGCACCCGGCCATAAAAACACTCTGCTAGCTTCATTCAGTTGCCCAGGTTTCACTCCCAAAATGATTATGGGGTCGTTAAAAGGAGATGATGATGATGATGATGTAGTGTACATTGGAGGTGGTGACCTTTTGAGAGCTGTATGCAACAAAATTTCATTTTAATGTATGCCGATTAGTGTACATTCAAAGTGACAATAAAGTTATTCTAAGTCTAAGTCTTATCATTCTTGCAACATATTGATTTCTACGTATTTGATTTCTATATACAGAATGTGCCCATGTCCTTGTGAATACGACTAAATTTGTAGGAAAAAAACAGAGCTCACGAGGTCCATCTAGAGAGTCCAAAAATGGAAATTTTTAGCTTATGCTCAATGTAGAAAATAGGACTCCCCTAAAAGGATGAGAATCAGGCTAAGAATCAGACAATGTTACGTGACATTCTCAGTCATATTTTAATTCATAATGCACAGCAAACTTCACTACTACCTTGGTCCCTAACAGCCGAAAAGAAAACAAGCAAATAATTTAACCCCACCAATATAATTCCATATAAAAGATGCTGCACATGTTATTTTTTTTTTTAAAAAATATATTTTTAAAACCACTTGTTCCGATCATTTGGAAAATGTTATTTCAGTGGCATTTACTAAAATGTCTTAGTGCACATATATGTACGCTCATAATTTGCAGCCTCCAGGGATGCTTGCTTGTGTAAAGAAGACATCCATGTGCTACGTTTGCAGATAAGGTGGTAAGAAGTATTAATGGAGCATAAACTAAGCTACAGCAAGTACTGCTGTCATTATCACAAGTTGGTATATTTCATGCAAAAAGCCATTCCACTTTTCCTCCAAGCAATATTTTCCAGGAATCTCATCTGGGTCAGAGGGAATTGCTACTTTTAAGTGCAATTCTCTTTCGGTCCTAAAAACATCATTTTATATCAGTCAGTCCAATGCAAGAACAGGCAAATCTCATGAAGGCATACAATGGGGAAAAGAAAATTGCAATAATTACTATTAGCATTTCAAATTCTTAAGTTTAAAGGCGATTTCTGTTAAAATGCTTGATGATATAATTGATAACCTCTATAATCTCTCTCTCTCATCTCTCTCTCATCTCTCATCTATCTATCTATCTATCTATCTATCTATCTATCTATCTATCTATCCAGTCGTCCAGTCTCCAACCTTCGCTTTTTAGCGAAGGTTGTTGAGTCCGTGGTGGCGCAGCAATTCCCTCAATTCCTGGAGGAAACAGACTACCTCGATCCTTACCAATCTGGTTTCAGGCGTGGTCACAGCACGGAAACGGCATTGGTCGCCCTAGTAAATGATCTCTGGTGGGCCAGGGATGGGGGTTGTTCCTCCATCCTGGTCCTTCTTGACCTCTCAGTGGCTTTCGATACCATCGACCATGGTATCTTGCTTCAGCGGCTCAGAGGGATAGGAATAGGAGGCACTGTTTTACAGTGGTTCTCCTCCTACCTCTCTGGTCGCTTGCAGGCTGTTTGGGCAGGGGGTCAGGGATCCTCCCAGAGGCCCCTCACTTGTGGGGTGCCTCAGGGATCGGTTCTCTCCCCTCTGCTCTTTAACATCTATATGAAACTGCTGGGTGAGATCATTCGTAGTTTTGGGGTGAGGTATCATCAATATGCTGATGATACCCAGCTTTACATCTCCACCCCTGACCACCCTAGGGATGCCCTTTCCATGATGTCCCACTGCCTGGAAGCGGTGCGGGTTTGGATAGGGAGGAACAGACTCAGACTCAACCCTTCCAAGACTGAGTGGCTGTGGATGCCAGCATCCCGGGATCTGGAGGTTTCATCTTTAGTGATCGGGGGAGAGACCCTTACTCCCTCCGATAGGGTCCACAACTTGGGTTTCCTCCTGGATTCTCGGCTGTCCTTGGATGATCATCTGACGGCCGTAACCAGGGGGGCCTTCACTCAGGTGCATCTTGTGCTCCAGTTGCGCCCTTTTCTAGACCGGGATGCCCTCGCCACGGTCACTCACACCCTCGTTACCTCTAGGTTGGACTACTGTAACACCCTCTACATGGGGCTGCCCTTGGGATATGTCCAGAGGCTCCAGCTAGTCCAGAATGCAACTGCGTGGGTAATTATGGGGGCTTCTCGATACTACCGTGTAACACCTCTCCTGTGTG